>NC_035437.2:38940245-39225451 GCF_002127325.2 Helianthus annuus
GAACCATGTAGTATAACCTCAGAGGGTTTTACTAACTTATAACATGGTCCTAAAGAAACCTTAAGGCATATCTAAAACAAACTAAATCGGGTCAGAACTGAAAGTCAAAGCAAAAGTCTACTTTTGCGACTTTCAGTTCCGAACCGAGCCTAAACTCGGAATTGTCGGGTTGAACATGTCCAAACATGTTCTTATTTTAATTACCAAGTTATTTAATGTTAAAACATATTCCATAACTTCTACATTACTAGTTATGGATTTATTTGCAAAAATAGCTTTCTGTTGACTTTTTAATATTAAGTTTGACCTGACAATTGACCAAGTTAGAGTGATAATCAGTGGGGTGCCCTTTTAAGGGTTTATTACCCACATAATTACCAACTCATAGCCATTTTCAATTCAACTAATGGCTGGAGCGTTAGTGATTAATCACAAAGTCAAAGCGTATTTACGATATCTTTGACTTTCGGTCTTTATACTAATGAAAACTTAATTACAGAGGCTAAGCACACTTACAAGAGTCCTTAGCACGAAGATTAAGACTAAGAGAGCTTCCTTCCAAAGTAGGATGCTCCAGAGAATGAGTTCAAACACTCCAAATCTTGAGAGCAAGTTTGAGAGTATGAATTTTGAACTTGTGAGTGCAAATGGCTGCCAAACTTACCCCTTTATATAGTTTTTTGGATGCTCTAAGATCAAAGCAAGTGTCCCCCAAGTGTAATCTTGATCATACAGGTGTCTAGTGGTTTTTAAAACCATCAAAGAACCCATAGAATCAGGTTAAAGCTTAATTGAAGAAAATGACTTGCTGAAACTTGCAGCTGTGCAAGAATTCTGTCCAGATCAGGCTGTCGCATCACGCGACGGCAGAAGGCTTTTGTGGTGGCGCAGCGCCACCATCATGGTCACAAGCCAAACAAGTTTGAAACTTGGCAGATTTGACCCCTGGACTTTTAAAACCTCATATCCTTCATTTTAAGCACATTTAACCCATAAAACTTATGCTTTTAGGATCTATGAGATATAACCAAACATCGTTAGGTCCGGTTTCGTTAAACGATAACCGAAAACACAAGTTTTGCCTCGTTGACGCTTTTAACCCCTTAATTACGAAAGTTAACGTATTTTCCTCATATAATATCGAAACCTTGTGAAATTTTTATCACTTATTCTTGGGAGCATAATTAATCGTTACAAGGATCTGGGTTTGTAAAAAGGTCACTCAGAGGTATTAATTAAACATATTGACACATTTAACCCTCGCGTCTTGTAAACTTTCACTTTCCTCCACAAACGGTTTCATACGCTTCATGATTCATTCGTTTAAGGGTATAAACATCGTGTAGGGTTGTTGAAAGGAAAAATTATCAAATGTTGACACTTTGAATCCTTGTATACATATACTTTCTTCGTTTGTCAACTTTAGTCCCTCATAATCAATCCGTTACACGTTTAAAGTCCATGACACGTGTCGATACTATATTGGACATGATTTTGCGAGGTGTTACACATGGATGGCAATTAAAGACGAGTATCTTATTTCCAGAAATGAACGTGGAGAGAGGATTAAAATATCACAAATTCCAGAAGCTGAAAAAGAATTTTATATTTGAGGGAAAAGAAAATGTATAACATGCTTCAGCAATCGATTAAAGACAATATTTTGCATCTACTTCAACACCGAGAGACTGCTCAGTCATTATGGATGGCAGTGTATAACAAATATCCAGGAAATGTTGATATGCAAAAGAGTACAACATATCTAATTAAGAAAGAATTCGATATTTTCACTGTTGTTAGAGGAGAGACTTTTCATCAGTTAAGCTCCCTAAATGCACTCCAAGCCTACCAAAGAGTTTTGTGAGGCCCGAGTAAGGATAGAACTCGTATGTAAGCATGTATGGAGACTAAGAATGTATGTAGGTATGTATGTATGGCTCTATTTGTGTATGTGGCTAGGACTTGTATGTATGCATGTATTAGGATGTAAAACACATGTGGATGGACGGAACTTGTATAAAAGTATGCATATAGATGGAATAGATATGTATATATATGGAGTCTAATTGGTATGTATGTATGCGTATAGATGTAGGTATGTATGTATGTATGTATGGCTCTATTTGTGTATGTGGCTAGGACAGGGGTGCATGGTGACTACAGGTTATACGGGTCTTCCATATGAGGTGTAATACGACCGAAGATCGACTCAAAGCGCGGATTGTACGAGAGTAGGTCACATAGTCTTAAATATGTGTCATTTCAAACATAAAGATGATTAAGTGAAGAATGTAATGCTCATAAAAGAGTCAGTTTAATGGTTTCCAAGTATGATAGAACGTTTATAAAGTAAAGAATTTTAGTATTCGTATTTCCGTTGTGCGATTTCTATTAAATCAATTTAGAGTGTTAGTGATAATTGGGTTCGATTTTTTTTGGTGAAATCCGATGTGCCCGAATGCTACTGGAATGGATACCCGTGTTTTCTATTAGGGTCAATTTCCGGCTCTATAATTTCATTACACTCGGTTTTTGGTGCAGGTCGGGTCGGTAATGGACTTTGCTCACCCCTACCGTTTAGTTGAGAATGATTTTGAATTTTCAAATTATTTTGCAAGTCATAAAATTTTATGTAAAAGATTAGAAAAGATTCAAAACAAATGATTGTTTACGTGCAAAACATATGAAGGGGTATATAGGTTGCGTAATTATCATAGTGTGTAGCGTAACTATTTGAATATGATTGCGTAATTTTGAATTTGGTCGTGTGTAATTTCATTGCGTAATTTTGAATTTGGTAATGCGTAATTTTGAATTTGTTCTTGAATTTGGTGTTGTGCAATTAGATTGCGTAATTTAAATGAAGATGGTGATTGGTGAGGTGCGACGGTATTAGGGTTATGTTGTTACGATGAGTTTCCCCTCGTCGGAAGGTGGATGGTGAAGGTGTTAGTTGGTGGTTGGTGGTAAACGGTGGTGTAAATGGTGTAGATGGTTATGCAGGTGGTAGTGACTCTCGATACGATGGTGGTGGTGGATGGTTTTCAAGTGTGGTGAACGATGGCGGCTGAAGGTGGTTAACTGGTGGTGGAGCGAGGGGTTGCTGGTGGTGGTTGATGTTCAATGGTTGTCGATGGGAAGGTTAGTGATGATGTTTCATGTGGAATGGTGACTGGGAAGGTGAATGAGGTAGGTTGCAACTAGATTGCAAAATATATCCCACCACCAAAACCAAACGGTGTGTAATTCTGATTTTGGTCTTGCATGATTTTGAATCGGTGCTTCATACGCTTTGTACGATAAAAAGGCTTTGTACCTTAACTCAACCTATAAAAAATTATACACGCTTATTATAAATCAGTATAAATCAGTATGAGTTACACATAATAGATTTAAATCAAATTGAGTTGTAACCCAACTATAAATGACAATATCATAACTAATTATATGTGAAAAATAAGCATCTAAAAATTAATTTGGTTAAGAAAAAAAATCAAAAATAAAACGAAAATTGATAAATTAGAAAATAAACTGTGTGGAATATAATACTAGTATGAAATAAGTACAGATCCTTTATCTTTCAATGACACATTCAAGGAAAATTGAAATGTTCGAGATTTTTATATTAGTGATGGTAGAAAACTACGATGGTAAATTTAACCCCGTAAAATTTTCAAAACACAATGCACTTTTATGGTTTTCAATAAAAATTAAGCAAGTGGCTATGTGGAATTTATCATCAAATTCAAAAGGTTACATGTTTGTTATAGGTTAAAACATGTTTTGTCGTACATGCTGGTATAGTGTAGCTGAAAAGTGGTAAAGGTGGCTTTGGCCCGGCGAGGCCCGGCGTCGCACCTCTACACCGCCCCCTGTGGTCCATTCCGTCGTCTCCGTCCTCCACAAGCCGTGTTCGACGCGTCTCTCTCCCACACAAACAGCTATACATACATACATATATATATATATATATATATATATATATATATATATATATATATATATATATATATATATATATATAAAGGGGTTCATCCCCCACCCCTTAGGTCCATCCCCTTTAGGCCCCGCTTACATAATGATGACGTGGCGGCCCATCACCTTGGGGATGAGGCTCTCCATACCCTCTAGTCTAAATACATAAGTGGTAAGTTGTGAAAGCATAAAACTAGATTGTGAGACTCGAGAATTGTCCACATTCAAGGTGGGACTTGAGAGTTGTCCATGTATATGATGGGACTTCAAGATGTAATCACACAACCCAAACAAATTTGGGTCCAAGTTAATACTTCATAGGAATTATTGTTCTCAATCACATAGGAAATTTCCTAAAAATGGCTTATCAACATCTTATCTTATCTTACTATATAATAGAAACTAATAAAAGGACACTTGTCATTATTCTAAACCATTTAATATTACTTAATTATAGATAATTATTATTTAATTTAAATTATTAGCCTCAATTCATACTTATCTTATATGAATTAAATAATAAATTAACATTAAATTTTATCCTACTTTAATATTAAAATTTATTATTTGAATTTGAAATGAAATCCTTTAAATTTCATAAGAGAAACAATTATTCAATATTAAATCTTATAATACATAAATCACGGTTTCAATAAACTTCTAGATTTAAAATTCAAATATTGTTGTCATACTTAGATAATTAGATTTTTCAACGGTATGACAAAATTTAAAATTAAAAATTGTTATCGTACTTACATAACTATATTTTTCAAAGATATGACACAATGTATCACAGGAAGATATAGACCAGACTCAATTAAACACATTAAAGTTTAGTTAATCTAAATATTATTTTTCAAATTATATTCAAATAAAAATTATAAAAAAAATAATTTATGTTACGAATAAATAGCAAAAATGGGAAATAAGAGTTTAAACATATCTAAATATTATTTTGCAAATCTAAATAAAAATTATAGAAAATAATTTTTTGTTACGAATATATAGAAAAAATCTGGAAATAATAGTTTAATGATTTGTTAGCTTGATTCTTATTTACCATTCATGCGAAGGAAAAAATATTTTTTTTTGTTTACATGTATTTAAATTATTTACATATTTATGTTTTATCCGGGATAAATATCATAAGAAAAAAACATTTAAAGGGAAATATTTCACATTAATAGTAATGCAAGTTTTTTTTTTTATTATCCACGATTTATTTTCATTAAAATATAAAACACACATGAAATTACAAACCTATAAAAATGGCTAATTCTTATGTAGGTGATGACCGTTATAATGAAATAACTCATTTATATGACATTGTAAATGGTATGATATATAACGTGTTTTGGAATTTTTTTGTGTCTAACACTCTAACCATTTTTATTATCTTGCAGTTTGTACTACCGACAATGTTTATAGAGACGACAATATTACAAATAAAATAGTCAATGTTGTATGTAAGGATATATTTAGAGATTCATGAATTTTTTATATGTTTTGTGAATTCTAATATATTGTATATATTTCTCACTTATTTACATTAATATGTTATCTTATTTAGTTATAGCTTTAAACTTTATATAAATATGGGAAACTAAACTAGTTATTAATAAGTATACAAAATCCAACAAGAATCTAATAATGCTTTTTAACCCTACATACAAGCTTTTACGTTTGGTGTACATGTGCTAGTCTTTGGCTAGCAGGCTTGGTTTGTTTTTATATAAAGTTTTGGTTGTTCGTTCAAAAAAAAAAAAAAAAAAAAAAAACAAGCTTTTACGTTGCTAAAATATAGAAAAGATTATAGTGGAAAATTGTGGTGGTCATTTTAAGTCCATAGAAGTTTCAAAACATAATGCACTTTTATGATTTTCGTAAAAATCAAGCAACTGGCTATGTGGAATATATCATCAAATTGAAAGGTTGCATGTTTGCGATACTTAACTTATACTCATGTTTAACTTAAAGCAAAAAGCAATAAGCAATGATGATGTTGGTTTAAACTTGTTTGGGTAAATTACATTTTTCGTCCTTTATGTTTCTATCAGAATGCAATGGATGACCTTTAACTTTATTAATTACAGTCACAGTTCTTTATTTGTAAAACTCATTACATCTTACATCCTTTAGTACTAATCCGGTTAAATTTATCAGTTAACTTTGTTCATGTGCAAGGCACATGAGGGTATTTCGGTCATTTTTACACCACCATTTTATTTAATTGTATATTTATGAATAAAACCCTAACCTTTTGTCATTGTTCTTCTTTTTCACATTCACCACCAACAACCCACAACCACCGCCACCGTGAAGACAGCCACCACCACCCCCATCGAATCCCACCACCACCACAACAGCTACCACATGAAACTTCCGTCAAACCCATCCCTTCATTGCACTGCCTTTAACTGTGGCGCAGATCTGCAACAGAGTTTTAGATCTGCTTTTGTTTCGCCAGATTTTTGCTCCATCGGAAGCCTACACTTCACCACTGTTCCCCTTTCTCTCTCTCTCATACTTGCTTTTCGTTTCCCTCTCTCTGTTCTTTTTATTTCGTAAATTCAAATTCTTAATGTCGTGAAATATGTTTTTTTTAATGGCTTCATTTTATTCGAAACCAAACATATGTACAAACTTCTGCATTTAGCAAGAAGCTTAACAGAAGCATTCAAGCTTTCAGTCCAAAAAAAGAAAAAAAATCATCATCCACCCCTGACATAAATTCCGAGAAAATTAATTGATGAGTTAAATGCTTGGTTAGTCCCTGTGGTTTGCAAAAATTTCATACTTGGTCCTAGTGGTTTACTAATTACACGCGTGGTCCCAAAAGTTGTCAAAAATGAACTCGGTTGGTCCCCTAACCTAACCTCTGTTAAATTTCTCAGTTAACTATGTGTGAAATTACTATATTACCCTTTAACAATTAAAAGAAATAAAGAAGATATATAAAGAAGATGACCCACTTCTAATCTTTCTCAACCTCTCTTAAAATCTTTGTTTCTTCTCCACCCAAAACTACCCCTGTTTCTTCTTCACCCACTACCCCATATTTCTCATATCCCCATTCACCATTTACATCGGCATATACAGGAGACACGATGTTGGTCAGTCGTCACAAAACTTCAAAATTTATGCCACATGAAAACCCTAAATCAGTTCTGGTCGTTCGTCACTGTTTTTCTCTCTTCGACTGGAAATTCAAACTGTACCGAATCTGATTAAGAATGAGCGGGACAGTAGCAGCTGCAAAGAAAGGTTCATCAACAACCAAAATCCCATCTGATTTTCTCAAATCCATTCGAGGCAGACCTGTTGTTGTCAAATTGGATTCTGGCGTTGATTACAGAGGTGTTGGTGAGTGTTTCTCGTCGGAGCCCGCAGATCCAGCTTTGTAATACAATATGTTGTTTATAACTGATTTTTATTTATGTTCATTTTGTTGAAGGTCCTGGTCGACTTTCTTAATGGTGACGGTAAATGCTTCTTTAGCACTAGACAACCGTGTATGCTTCGATACAAAAGTCAACCCATCTGCCTTCTGTTGACTTTTCTAAAGCTAGTACCTTTAATCACCAGTTATTCATCAGAAGCCCAAACGCTCAACATGAAGTTTAGCGGATATACTGAAGGAACCGTTTTTCCGGTGGTGTTTCTCGTCGGAGCCCGCAGATCCGGTGTTCGTGGGTTTCGGTGTTGTTGGGTGTTTTGGTGTTCAGGGGTGGAGGTGAGAAGTGGCGGAAGTGAGATGGTGATGGTGGGTGTTCGGGGGTGGAGATGAGATGGTGGTGGTGGTGAGTGGTTGTGGTTGTGCTGCTTGTTTGAGAAGAGAGACCTGTAAAAACTTATATAATTTGGTGGGTTTTGTTAATAAGTAAGGGTATTTTGGGCATTTAACATGGACTTAACTAGAAAACTTAACAGAGGTTAGGTCAGGGGACCAACCGAGTTCATTTTTGACAACTTTTGGGACCACGCGTGTAATTAGTAAACCACTAGGACCAAGTATGAAATTTTTGCAAACCACAGGGACCAACCAAGCATTTGACTCTTAATTGATTTTAAGGGCATGTTTGGCTAAGCTTTTTGAAACAACTTATTGAGTTATTGGCTTTTTGAAAAGTCATAAGCTCTAAAATAGTGTTTGGCAATGAGGGTGTATGTGAGGGGGAAAAGTGACTTTTCCAAAAAGTCACTCCATACTGATTTTTCAAAAAGTTAATAAGTCAATAAGCTCTTTTCAAAAAGCTTAGCCAAACATGCCTAAATCTTTGGTCTGCACAGAGAATGATATTCATGCCAAATTTGATTTTGGAGAACAAGTGGAGGGAGTTGGAGAAACAGAGATGATGTAGAGAGGGAGAGATGAGGTAGACAATGATCTATGTTTTTATGTCAGTATTTATATTTTATTGGGTAAATTACTTTTTGAGTCCCTGTGTTTTATAGGTTTTAACTAATTGAGTCCAAAAACAAAAAGTTTAACGACCTGAGTCCCTATAAGCATTTTCTTTAACTATTTGAGTCCAAATTTCTAACTTCATCCACAAAGTTTGTTAACTACAAGGGTAATTTGGTCATTTACACACAAAGTATAAGTCTTATATGCACAAAAGTATAAGAAACAAGTCTTTAATGCATAAATATTTTAATATTATATATAAAATAAATTATATATATTGTTATTTACACCTGCACACACAAGACACCTACCTGTACACACACCATCCCTCCTTATCTCTCTCTCTCTCTCTCTCTCTCTCTCTCTCATCTAGCCCCTACCACCACCATTAACACTATCGCACCACCACTGCACCACCACCATCTCCACTGCACCAACACCATCTCCACAGCACCGTCAATCACCACTGCACCACCACCATCTCCACCGCACCGTCAACCACCACGCCGACAACCGGAGAATGTCACCGTCGCCTCTCTCTCTCCACCTATCCAACAAAATTTCAATGAAACCCTAGAAAAAGAAACCCTAATTTCTGAAGCCCTCTCGCAGTTGCCGACTTTAAAGCCGCTTCCAAAATCACCTCAGTAGATTCAGTATCAGTAGCCTTAGCCGAGCCCTCAGCAAGAAGCGGAACCAATCCCCTGTACACAAGACTCTGCCTAGGTGGTGCCTTGTCACTACAGGTCCAGTCAAACGAGTCGGTCGACAAAACAGGGACCACCACTGACAAAATCGGGACAGTGGGTCTGTACTTTGCCACTAACTTCGTTGTGCTTCCACCCTTGGTTGAGGTGGTGGTTGAAGACGGTGGTGGTTGTGGTGGTGGTTGGAGACGGTGGTAGTGGTTGTGGTTGTGGCTGTGGTGGTAGTTAAAGTTAAAAATGGAGCTTAAAGTTAGCATCCATTGCCGTTGGTATGGTCATTTTATGTTCAACTTTTTATATCCTAAATTGTAATTTAATTTGGAACACTTTTCAACTGCTGTAATGGCAGAAATGGTGATTTGTTTACAAGGAAATTTTAACAAATCAAGAAAGGTGTGCATCGACATTTCACAAATTGTGTATTAATTTATAGGGAACAGAACAAGAAACCATCAATACTATAATCCTGAAAGTTGAAAAGAATCTCCATTCAGAATTAATAAAACATGCACTTGATAACAAGTTGAAGGTGATGCAGAAAACGTGGATCCAAATCTGTATTTTGCCGTCTTGAACTACGGGAGGTTTTTGGTTGAGGTGGTGGTTGGAGACGGCGGTGGTTGTGGCTGTGGTGGTGACGGTGGTGCTGTTGATGGTGGTGTAGAGAGAGAAAGTAAGATGAGAGGGAGAGATGAAGGTGAGAATTAAGAGAGAGAAAGAGATGGGATAAGAGAGAGAATTTTTTTAGTTTTTTAATTATAATGGTATTTTGGTCATTTAACAATAATTAACCAAAAAATTCTAACAGTGTTAGAAATTTGGACTCAAATGGTTAAAGAAAATGCTTATAGGGACTAAGGTCGTTAAACTTTTTGCTTTTGGACTCAAATGGTTAAAACTCATATAACACAGGGACTCAAAAAGTAATTTACCCTATTTTATTTTGTTTTTTTAATTTTTTGGTTTAGTTGTTATTTTTTATGTTTTTTTATTTGAGTGTAAAAGACATAAATGCCCTCACATGATATGACTTAACTTTTAAATTTAACTAGGTTAGTGTTAAAGGATGTAAGTTGTAATGGGTTTTACAAATAAAGGATTGTGATTGTAATTATTGAAGTTAAAGGATATCCATTGAAGTCCGATACAAAGATAAAGGACGAAAAGTGTAATTTATCCAACTTGTTTTGTGGTAATTGCTAGTATTGTGTGGTTGAAAAAAAGGTGAAGATATGTTAACGTGCTAAATTGCTAAAACATAAGTGGAAAATTGTGTGGTTGAAAAAAAAGGTGAAGACAAGTTAACGTGCTAAATTGCTAAAAATATAAGTGCTAAAAATATAAGTGGTAAATTGTGTGGTTGAAAAAAGGTGAAGACATGTTAACGTGCTAAATTGCAAAAAGCATAAGTGGTAAATTGTGAAAACTGGTTGTCTATGTATAGGGTGTGACTTGAGAGTTGTCCATGTGCGGGGTGGGATTAGAGTTTTCCTAAGATGTAATGGCATAATCCACACAAATTTGGGTCCAAGTTAGTACTTCGCTACGTTAGAATTGTTCTTAAAATTCTTAATTGTATAATTGTAAATAGCCTTAGGGTTATGGAACAAAGGAGTATCTCAGACGTACATCACAGTGTTAACGGTGATTTTCAAATCCCTCCAATTAGGATTTGTTAGCCTCTATGGTAGAATCAATTAGGATTTGTTAGCCTCTATGGTAGAATCAGTCAGGAAGCCAGAAGAGGCTGTGGTTTACCCTGCGACAAATGTAAGCGGTTCAAGTATGTTCATCTCCAACTTTATGAGAACACATTGATATCCCGATCTATCACTTAAATTTGAAGCTTTAAACAGGACAAACCAACTAATCTTCTAAAAAAAAGTAAATTACTTTTTAAGTTCCTGTGTTTCAGTGATTTTAACCACTTGCGTCTAAAATAAAAAACTTTCACGCCTTGAGTACATGGTGGGTAAATCTATAATCGTTTGAGACCAATTTTAACTTTGTTAGAATTACTCTGCTAAAGATTTGGACTCAAACGGTTATAGATTTACCCACATGGACTCAGGTTGTACAAGGTCTTGAAGGCCGCTACTCCCTACAAGGTAGGCTGCCGAGGCCTAAGTACTCTTCATCCATGCTAAGTACTTCCCAAGTACTATCCGTCTAGGCTGAGTACTCTCAAATTCAACCAAAGAGCGCCTGGCGACTTTACAACTTACAGAGACTCAAAAAGGAAAAAAGTAATCTCACTTCTCCATCAAAAACTATGGTGGTCAAAACATAACAACTCTTACTATAAGGACTAAAATTTTACAAATTCAATTATACATCATGCTATGTGAAAGATCAAATCAAATATCCCCAAATCCTAACACACATCAAACCCTAGAATTCTCATTTCTCAAATGTCAAGACCTACAAGACAATCAGCAACAACATCATCAACAACAACAACAGCAACCACCACCATAACCCTAGAACCACCAGCTCCGTCGCAAACAACAACCCTAACGCTAACCCTCAACCCTAGGAAGAAGAAGGTGACGTGGAAAGAAGGTACCGTCGATAACGAATTCATGCAGAAGAAAAGCTCCAAGAAATGCTGCATCTTTCACAAAGAAAAACCCTTCGATGAAGATACCAGCGACGATGAAGATTGTCATGATCATGATCATGATCATGATTGTGGCGGATCGAAGAAGGAGGATGACGGAGCATCGACGAGCTAGGTTAATACTAATATTCATATCTGATTTTTGGTGCGGTGAGGGGGTTGGTATGTGTATTTAGAACCCTAATCTTATGATTTTGATATACTCAATTGTATGCACTGGGTTTGATCATGTATTGGAGTTGGATTTGTGTGTTGATTGAAGTTTAATCTCTTTGTGGATATTGATTGTGTATGTTTTTTACTGTATTTTGCATAGGGTTTATATGATATACACATTAGATCTGTATTGTGTGGTCTTTTTTGCAAGAGTTAGGCCAGCCCTGGGGCCCGATATTTCGAAGGACACTTTATTTTATGAAAAAACCCGATATGTATATGTAAAATATATTTTTTTAATAGGGTATACCCATACAAACACCAACATAGGCCTACTTACAAAACTATTACAAAACTATTCTTATGGTTTAGATTAGTTATTAGCCCATTGACATTAGGTTTAGACCTTTAGTGAGCCCAATACCCAATTTCGTTAAGGCGTGAGGGCACGTTTTTTCGAGCTTGAACAGGGTACATGAAATCTCAGGGCCGGCCAATCATCTCTGCTTTGTTATGTTTGCAAGTATGGTGTACAATACTCTGTTTAGGTACATCAGTACATGAGGCTTGCTGTTCTTTTTTCTTATAGGTTTCTATCATCGCACTTTACGTGTGTAAAACTTAGATATAAATAAACCATGTATATGATTTAATATGTAAATAAGTTAAATTAATTATATGTACAACATCCTTAGGCACAAAAGCTTCCCATGCACACAAGGCGTGCCTCAGGTGAATGTACAACCATCGACTCATCGATTCCGAAGCCTAGACCCTTGCACCTAGGAACGTCTCAGCTACGCTTTTTATGACTCAGATGATACTCTCATTGATCATAGTCTATACATGTTAGCGTTTTACTTGTAGTGGTATGATGTGTTTAACAACATGTTCAAAGTTTATGCAGCCACTTCTTTCTGTTTTTATGCAGTTCTTTGGTTGACATTGTGATTTGAACACTGAAGTTGTAATAGTGTTTAAAAGTCTTTTGAAGTTTGTTCAACATCCTTTTTTGTTCTTGATTAGTTTTGGCCACAAGGCATTTGATTATGGTAGCAGCTTTCTTGAATCTGCTTCAGCAGGATCCTCTTGTATGATTAATTTGTTTGCTGCTGCAAATGTTTGGTTTGATTGAACTTAACTTGGATAACCTTCCAAATTTGCGGCTTAGCGATTGAAGCCAAACATTAGTCTTATGTTTAAATCTTTATCAAACAATGTATCAAATTAACATCGTATTTATTAGACAATCATGTTTCTGAATCTTAATTACTTTATCTGTTTCTATTCGCGTTAACAAAATAACTAAAATAATGGCCAGTAAACCTTAGTTGCCATGAAAGGCTGGGTTGCGTTATGCACTTTTAAATCCTAGCCGCTGTATGCAACTGCTCAAACATCTGTTGGAAACCCTAGCCTCCACCGCTAGTCGCTCATAATAGACGTTGGAACCCTATGAGCTACTAGCCCCTCTCACTAAAACCTAACAGAAGTAACATGTTCTCCTAGGACCAGCCCAAGTGTGGATAAAAATAAGCTTTTGCTTTGGATCCTTATATTTAAGAGGCCCCAAATTGATTTTAGGGTTTTAGCAAATGGTTTTTGGTTCGTTGAAATTGCAAAGAACGAAAAAGAGAGCATTTCAACGAACCTAAAATCAAAGAGCTTAGACCTGGGTGTGCAGGTCAAGGCCGATTTTATCAAGCTTACTGATTATAGTTTTAGATATTTATCAATTTAGTTGGTTTTGTTTCCAGTTTTTGTTTCCAATTTTCGTTACGTCTGTTTGCATTGAACTTGATAAATAGTTGCATCTCTATTGTTGCTGCTTGTTCACGTTTTTGTTTGGCTTACTGGCTGTAGATTGTCATCTGCATTTTAAACAAAGATTCACCAACCATGACTGTAGATGAAGATATTTTTTTATAAATGTGTAAGTAGTTTTTTTTTCTTTTTTTTTTTTGAACGGCAAATTTGAATCACTGAGACGGAACCACCTGATCATATCTATCTCCACTAGGCAATAATGCCTATGTATATATGCTTCTGTTGCGATCTTTTAATCTATACGGAGAAGACCTTTGTGTAAATGCCATAGCGACTTTGGTATTGTGAAAGTTGTCAAACCACATAGTTGTGTTTAAATAGGTCCAACCGAGATTACCCGAAGGTGTCATTGTGAATGTGTGATGATTTTTGTTTGTTTGTTTGTCAAAGTAAGTCGTCGAGGCTGCAGCAGGAAGGTTTTATATGAACGGCCATCATACTCGTGTAAGAAAGGAAACAGCAATGGTATAAATGAAACTTAAACTTTAAACCATCAACCCGAATATATTTTTTTTAACAGCAAAATTGGATCACTAACGGAACACTGGAGTATCATCGTGCCACCAACGGAACCACCCGATCATGCATGCAATTGCTTCTTAATATTTAGCGTATTAAATTTCTTATAGTGGTGCAAATTAATCTATCGTGCGTATTTTAAGGACACAACTTTCTTTTTAGAACGGCTTTGTCACACCCACTCACTAATCACATCATACTTCTAAAGGACACCACTGAACTTGTTTTTCACCTTAACGCACCTAAAAGGCAATTAACTTACCTCTGATGTGTCATGTGTGTCTTTATCAGGAAAAAAGTGATCTTCAAAATCAACATGATGGGCCAGCTTATCAAGAAAGAAAGTGAACATCTTCAAAATCAACTTGATGGGCCACTTTATTCAAATAGTGTCAAATGTCAATTCACAAAAGATGCATCATGCATGACACATTATTCATTAGCATCAACTATTTCATTTGTTGATGCCCTCTATGATATTTCTTGTGTATTGTTTTTGTAAACTAAATTATTCAGCTTTGTTGCATGCTTGAACCATATCTACTAGACGCCCAACCCGTTAACCAACTCACTCGGAACTTTTGTATTAAAAGGGCCCCGAAATTTTAGTTCGCTTTTTGTTGTTCTCACTGAACATCTAAACCTAGCAAAAACAACTCCAACCATCTCGTACGCTTGCTTTACTTATCCCAACTCTAGCTACTCGCAATATATCCATCCCACCAATCATTGTACAACCGCATGCCTTTCCTTGCATCAAGATCACTGCCATCAGGATCGTGGCTAACAGGCGACCAGATAATCGATTTTCCAACCAAATTTCTTTTTGGTCGGCGCATCTACTTCAAGTGACCAATACTTTGTATAGAAGAACCATATAAGAGGAAAATCTAGTTAGTTTGTCAACAGTCGAGTGATCAACAAAGAGCTATATGTTCCTTAGAAACACTGGAATTTGACCTAGCGGCATCCACGGTACCTTTCAACAGAATCTTGGTTCAGATCCCATATAGACGTGTGACTTATGTCGTTAAAAACACTTTTACAACTTTCTGCTTTAACGGTTACCTAGCATTGGTAATTTATTCGCCTATTTTACAATTATGTATCCAAACACGAGTCACCTTAAATACAAAGGTTTGTTGCAACACAGCGGTTCACAAAATCCACCACCACCATCACTAGGTTACTTTCATTACTTGTTACAACTTCAAGTCCAGTTGTCCAAATACATTCCAGACTTTTTCTATACAGGTATATATATGTAAAGTACATACAAATGTACATAGCTACCAATCAATCAAATCACACCAATTACTCACCATACACACCAAACCTCTTAGTTAGAAACAAAAACACTTACAAGGTAGCATCAATAATTAGTAAGTTGGTTATCCACATCAGAGCCAAAAATGCAGCATTGCCTGTATATACATTACAACAAACATAATACTCATTACCAAAACTAAGAAAGGTAAAATAAGAAAATGTAAAAACTAAAAATACCTCTTGGAGTTGAAGCATGGGCAAGTCATAGTTTGGAGACGGTTTCGTTTTTTCGATTTTTCCACTTTTAGTTTGAGCCTGTATACAATCTAATTTCTTGTTTATCTCATGTAACAATCTCAACATCTCTTCTTCCCGTCCTGTAACGCGTTCTTGAGATCTTACGCCACCCTCTGTTATCTCCGTTGTTGTATTCACTCGTTGAGATGACCCTTCACCTTCTACAACATCAACGGCCATGCGACAATCAACAACGATATTATCTTTAGGCAAAAACACCTCCTTATCTTTTTTATGCAAAAACAATGTTTTTTCAAATGACTTCATATGATCTTCTACAAAGGTTGCCGGTTTTTCGACGTTATATCCACCTTCCAAGATTGATTTCCCGATATCTTTCACCTGCTTTTCATGACTCGCAAGATCTTCATTGGTTTCAGGGACTTCAAACACATCATGCACACGCACATTACACGTATCTAAAATCATCTCATTTTCCGATTCGTTAAGTTGACACGATTTACCCATCTCTTCAACTATCTTATCCAACTTCCGAATTTGATCCCAGTACGAGTTAATCCCCTCCGTTTGTTTCTCGGAATCCGAAGTTTGATGACTTTCATCCAACCGTTCAATTTCCTCAACAGTTTTCGGAACCATATCAGAATCCGGGCTTGCTGATCTATTCCTTTTCAAATAAGCCAATTTCAGAAGTTTTGGCGGTGCAGAGTTTCTCCTCGAAAGACTTTCGGGGCTCGTTTCCTTTTCATTTAGTTGCAACAAATCAATATCTTCAAGCCCTAAGCTTGATAGTTTGTATCTATAGGCTTGAAGTTGATAATCCAAATTAGCGATTTCCATTTCTTTTTGGTGAATTAATTCTTCGAATATTTCCATAGATTCTTCAGCATGATACATTTTCTCCTCCGCTAGCCTTTTATAATGCTCGGATTCCATTTTTACACCCGCTTTTTCTCCTTGAAGACGTAATATCATAGCTAATGCTTCGCTCGCTGCTGTAGCAGAGGCGTCTCTTTCTACTTCTAACTCATTGTAAAGTTTTTGCAAAAGTTGTTGTTGAGCGTAAAGCGCTTCTTTTAACGCTGTGCTTGTTTCTGCCGCCATTTTCGAATTTATGTCGCTTTTTTATCATAGGTTTGGTGCTGAAGATCCATCATCAAAACAAGAAATCAGAAAACAGCAAGTAATGGTGACGATTATTTGTTAAATTTTTGCCACTAATAAGCATATACATCATCCATGTTCATCACATTTTCGGCATTTCAAACTATCGAGAACCCACTTCAAGTTTCATAGTAGATATGACAGAGAATAAATATTAAGCTTCAAGCAAGATTTATATAAGCAAAAAATGAGAAATTTCATGAGGATTATACAAAATAAGCATAAAAGAACTTATAAACTCGGTATTAATAATTAAATATGAATGATTAATGACTAATGACTAACTTCCTGCAAAAAACCATGTATCTTGTATACAAACATTCAAACAAATTTCTAGTCCACTTGTTATACAGGATTGGATCAACTTAAACAACAAGAACATATGCAAAATCTTCACACAGACAATTTCACAAACAGTTGGTATGCATTGAAAACCCTTTTACCTGCAAGTCAAACAACATCCAGAAGTAAAATCCACGCAACACCCAGATGATTAGCGACTCACCAACCTCCAATCACTCAACTTTTAACATAAATCTTGAAACCCCAATTCAAATAAGAACCCTAGAATCTATCTACTCGATGATTCCACCCTTTGTAACTTGAAAAGAAGAACAGATTATTGTAAAGAAAGTAAAAAAGAAAGAAAGAAAGGGTAAATTGAAACATAAAACAAAGATGGATGATTCTTGTAAGTTGTAACTGTCTGTTGTTTTGTCTTTATGTCAGAAATAAAATCGAAAAAGAGATTGTGTGGTGGTAACTGTTTGTGTTTTGTTTTTTGGGGGTTTGGGTTGTTTACTTTTTGATGCAAAGATTCAATTTTGTTGATCCAAAAAGCCTAACCAAACATAGGTAATCAACACGGCTCTTCAACGGTCCTATGAATTTATATTTATTTATAATTAATGTAACAATAAATGAGCATTACAATCATATTTATTATAACTCTTTTTTCTTTATGAAAAACAATCTTTAGTATAGTCAAAAAGTTTGTAGTTTTATTTTTTTCCTTGATAACGAAATCTAATAAATTCATATGTGAGGTAGACTGGAATGAGCGATCTAACCGGCCTCCACGTCGACTGTACTTCTTCCCTTTTCTCCCTCCACGGATCTAGCTCTATCCCCTTCCCTCTCACAGAACCCGCCCCAGCCTATCTTGTAGAATAAAATTCCTTTCACAGACGCCTTCTTCCAATGTTGCTCCTAGAAGGGTCTCTTAGGTGCTGTTTGTTTTTTCTGCTGGAAAACCTCTTCTGCTGCAGGCCACATCTGCAGGCATCTGCAGGAGAAGAGGTGGACCAAATGTCTTCAGTCTGCAAGGAGAAGAGGGTTTGTTTTTTTTTATATAAAACCTCTTCACACACAAACACACACAGATCTCTCTCTACTCTCTCTCTACTCTCTCTCTACCACCGCCATCTTCACCACCGCCACCACTTCACCACCGTCATCATCACCACCGCCATCATCACCACCGCCACCACTTCACCACCGTCATCTTCACCACCGCCACCACTTCACCACCGTCATCATCACCACCGCCATCTTCACCACCGCCACCACTTCACCACCGTCATCTTCACCACCGCCATCATCACCACCACTTCACCACCGTCATCATCACCACCGCCATCATCACCACCACTTCACCACCGCCATCATCATCACCGCCATCGATTTTGGGTTTCGGAGGTGGAGGTCGATTTGGGGGTTTTGTTTCTGACCGATTTGGGGGGTTTGTTTCGGAGGTGGAGGTCTATTAGGGTTTGCAGAGGTCGATTAGGGTTTGCAGAGGTGGAGGTGGTGGTCGATTAGGGTTTGCAGAGGTCGATTAGGGTTTGCAGAGGTGGAGGTGGTGGTGGCGGAGCAGGGGTGGTGGTGGCGGAGCAGGGGTGGTGGTGGTGGCGGAGCAGGGGTGGAGGTGGAGGTGGAGGTGGTGCCAAGAAGAGGTTGAGGAGAGGTAAAAAGCACTTCTCGAAAAAAAAAAAACAAACACTCTACAGCACCTAAACCTCTTCCCGCGTCTGCACGGTGCAGACAGAAGAGGCCAGGAAGCTCTTCTTCCAAAAAACAAACACCATCTTAACGTCTTATGGATGGCTTCTTAATATGTTCTAGGGAATAACTATATTTAAAATATTAATTTAATATAGTTATTCAGAAAGGGTGGCGGCGCAGCTTGTTGCCCGTCTACATTCTGTTTTAATGTAACTTAACAAGTATGAATGAGATATCTTGATCTTAAACCCCAAAAAAAAATTAATTATATTATGTCTTATATGAGTGAGTGAGTGATAACATTTATTTAATTATTTTACTTTAAAAAGAAGGTAAAGTAATTTACCTCCTCTCTAGGGCTGTAAACGAACCGAACGTTCAGCGAACAGTTCGTGAACCGTTCGGCGGAAAGTTCGTTTATATTCGTTCGTTTAATAAACGAACGAACATGAACAAGAAATTTCGTTCGATTAGTTAAATGAACGAACATGAACAGAGGTCTCGTTCGTTCGATTGTGTTCGTGAACGTTCGGTAAGGTGTTCGTGAACGTATTCGTGAACATTCGTTGATTTGCGTTCGTTTATGTTCGTATGTTTGTGTTTTTATTGAAGATTTTTGTACTTTCTTATATTTTATTTGTATTTTTTATATTATTAAACTTTTATTTATTTTATTTCCCAAGCAATTAAACTAGGAAACCCACTTTCACCTTGTTTATGCATCATTTCCCTTTCATTTCTCATTATTTACATCCACGAATACGATCGACCTCCGTTCCACAATAAGGGATTCAAGTTCGAGTGCTACTCTCTGGGCCATCTATCTTTATCCTTCGTCGAGTTTGCCAAATTTGTTTGTGTTCGTGAACCGTTCGAGAACACGCTCATTTCCTTAATGAACGAACACGAACATAAAATCTCGTTCGGTAAGTGTTCATGAACCGTTTGTAAACACATTTATTTCCTTAACGAACGAACACGAATAAGGCCTTATTCGTGTTCGTTCGGTTCATTTACAGCCCTACTCCTCTCCACCAAATGTCAAAAGGCATGCATTTGTTTTTCTTATTGTATAATTTTAAGTGAATAGCTATATAATTCTAAGAAAAATTTAGAGAATAATCTTAATCAATCATTATTGAACAGATGCTCCAATACCTTACCAAATATTAAAGAATTGATACTGCTTTAATCTAGACATTTGTGGAACTAGTGTCGTAAGTGATTGCCAAATTCATTATAGTCTTTATTATAAAAGGTTTAATCTCATTTCCTCACTAAATCCAGAGCGTGTTATAAAGTCAGAGTTTAATAAAAGTCTATTGAAAAAATGTGATGAAGGACTAAATTCTCTTAGTCTATTTCAAATGTCATTTTTTGTTCTAATCTAAAAGCGTTTAGTCAAGTTTTTAGAAGCATGATTCGTATGATCTTCATGTTGGTTCAGTTCTGTTTCTACATGAAGGAAAACATTAAAACATACCTGATTGCAGCAGTACAGGCCAACAGAGAATCCAGATGGAGACGCAGCAACAGTGTTTGACATGATTGTCAGCTTGATCTGGTTCCTCCTTAGGGTGCTGACTGATGATGGTGGCTAAGAAAACCGAAAAGGGTATCGGTTAGGAGAGGAGGTCGAAATTATGATGTTATGGCTAATGGGGTGTGTGTAGTTGTGTAACTGAGTAACCCCTTAACCTCCACATAATTCTCCTTATATAAGCACCCAGGAGGAAACCTAATTAGTTAATAAGGGTAATATGGTCCATCAACAATTACCAACTAATTATCTTAATAGGTTATTATATATTTTGATCCATATAATGTAAATGATTATAATGGCTACTAGATTTGTCACACCCCGAAATATCAGAGCTGGCGTGACTGGACCGGTATCTTCATTGCACAGCGGAAGCAAAAAGCTAAGACTTCTAAACAATGAACGCCCGCTAAGTACTCGAAATCCCGTGGGTTCTCCTATTCCAACCGTTCCATAGTTTTGAAAATGCAACCTGAGAAAGAACATGCGAAAAGTCAACATAAAGTTGAGCGAGTTCATAGTTTGTTTTAACAAGATTTTAAACAAATCTTTTTGATAACCGGTTTAAAAGTTGTTGAGAAAATATAGAAAAATCATTTTCTCGGCATGATATATAAAAGTTGTGAGTCTAGCCCACGAGAGTCTTTGTAAGCAGGACTAACACGTCCTCTTATTTGTACATAAGTTGAAAGCGTTGTTAGGGTTTGTAAATACATGTATCATGAGTTTGCGTCAAATGAATATTAAAAACATTTGAAAGTTTTAGTGTTGTAAGTTGGTATGTAAAGCGTCTATGAACATGTTGATCATTAATGTTTCGCGAGGACATTAATATATGCGACGACATAGGAGGTACTCAACCCGCGTAGGCAATTTTTAGTGTCGAACTCTCGACGCTGGACACAACAGCACTCTAAGTGGTCACCCATGGACCGTGAGTGGGGCTCGCCCGTACCCATTAGATCTAACCTTTGTTCCTTGGTCCTCAAAAGGATTAATGGCACCTCAGTTACAGCCTATGCTCACATGATCTAAGAGTTCATTCCATAGCTTAATCATACCCTGGTTAATATGTATTTCAAAAGAAAAAAGGGGGACATAAATCCATTGGGTTGTCTCGTTGTTCGTACCCAGACCAACACAGTCCCGTTATAGTAACTAGGACATTCCCGTCACTAGTCATGAAAATCATGCACGTTTGCGAAAATACGTGTTTGTTATGTAAAACCGGTATGTTTAGTATAAACCATTCGTAAACCTTTCAAGTTCGTTGAAATTCATTTGCAACATGGTTTATAAATATGTGTTTTCCTTCATTAAAATAGTGGTTGCTTTTGCAAAAAGTTGCATGTCTTTCCACCCCCGAAAACATTTATAAAAATGTAAAACCGTAAAATGTGGGGTTATGAACTCACCTTGACATTCCTGTGCAATGCTAGCTTAGCGTGATTCCGTAGTGTTGTTCCAAGAACGTGTATTTAGCTAGCGTGCAACTACGACATTCCTACGAAGGAATATTTATAAGTTTTCTAATAAAACAACATAGTCAAACTACGTGTCCGAGCTCTACCGAGTCGTTAACTAAACGACTCTAAGGTAGTGTTATCTTGGCTTAGAATTGCCATTCTATAGTTATTCGAGATCGACTTAGTTTTCGAGTGTTATAAGATTTATACTTATTTTTATGTATATAATCAAACATATATACGCGAAGTTGTGCTAGTCGCCGCGATAAAAGTCGTAGATGAAGTGGTATGTATGCAAAATGTCGTAAGTGATTCGGTAATATACTATTGTAGTTTTCGTAGGATGGAAGAAAATAAATATATACATTTATGTATATTCGAAAACTTGACTTTTGAAACGTATGTAACAAATATATTCATTTTAGAAGAATTCGGATTCTAGACGATTGAAAGAAATACAAATAAGTATATTTATATTATATGATTACCGAAGATTAAACAATCAAAATATAAATTCCGAACTCCAACGTTGGAAATAAATATAACACTATATTTATCTTATAAAAATACATGACGTAACGACGTTTGAAATGAATATATAACAAGTAAATTTATTTTGTAGAAGTCTACAAAGTTTTCGATTATCGAAGTTTTGAAATAAGCATGAATGACTATGTTTGTTTTGTATAAATAGCGAGTTTCGTCACTTGTAACTCGTTTTAGGCGAATATTATAATCTCGCCTCTCGTTTGATATGTTATAAAATGTTGCTAAAAATAAGTATACAATTATATTCATTTTTATAAGATACTTTGAATTCCGATATATGTCGTTTTTATAACAATATACGTTCCGTATTTTGGATTTTTAGGAAAAATCGGACAGAGTTTCCTCTGTTTTGGAATAACCCGACAACTCAAGTTGTTGTCTTTTGTCAAAATTTAACAATACTTCAATCAATTCAAGCAATATATATCGAAAATTTTATCAATATGACCAAAATAAAACGTAACTAAGCGCTAGAGTATCGGTCGAGCTCGGTTTCGCGTTTAACTATATAAAGTCTAACGTAAACTAATTCGCTACGCTTAAAACTTTACCGGGTCCTTCGAGTTGACCGAGTCAACTGGGTTGACTCACGTTGACCAGGTTTGACCGAGTTGACTTGGTTTGACCAAGTCGACTCGCACCGCACCAAAACTGAACCTGACCACGTTGACCGAGCCGATCCTGTTGACCAATTCTGACCCGAGCCGAAACTGAGTTTGACTGATGTTGACTTTCTTTGATCTGCTTGACTGAGCTCAAAACTTAACCGAGATACGAGCCGAGACCCGAACCTGCTTGTTGACCTACTGTGACTGTCTTTGCCTGAACCGAGTCTCAACCGAGTGAACCGTAACACCCGAATTCCATCCGAGTCCAACCCGAAGCCTAAACCGAGACCAAAACCAAACCATGAGTTGACCGAAACAGATGTTTGACTTGGTTGATTTCCTGACCCGAATCGGAGTCTGTAACCCGAACCAAAACTCAAGCCGATCCTCAACATCTTCAACATCAGTCGTTTCATCATCATCTTCAGTGAACAATCATCATCCTTTTAAAAATAAAAGAGAACAGTGGGTTTACCGGAATTATTTATAGGAGAACAATAGTAGAACCCTCGCCCGAATACCTGTCTGCCACCACCACCCACCACCGCGTCGCCGCTGTGGTGGTGGTCTCCCTTATGTTTTCCGGCCGTTATGGCTCGGTCATCACCTTCGTGCGTCGCCTTAAACGTTGCCGGTAAAACCTCGTCGGCTCCATTTCTGACCTGCGATGCGTGTATGTGTTCTGGTATGGGGGGGGGGTTAGTCGGAGAAAAACAACAACCAGAGGGTCGCCGGAGAAGCTCGTCAGCCGTCTCCACTTGCCGGCTCCTCCTGTGTTTCGCCATACTTAAAAACGAGAGAGAGATGAGAGGGTGTCTGGTGATAAGGTTTCAATTTCTGGATCAAGGAGAGAGGAGGTGGGTACTGTGCTTGTGTGCGCAGGTGATTTACAAAAATGGAGGGAAAGTTAGGGTTTACTTCTTATTTATACATAGAGTTAGTTTAGTGGGCTTGGGCCTTGGGCCCCAGGCCCACAAGCCCGCTTCACGCGGCCCGATACGTGTTTCGAAGCCCATTTCTGAACCCGAACTTCGTGGACTGTTGTAGAATGTAATATTATGGTCGAAAATACTTAAAATCTTGTCGGTAGTCGTGGTTTGTTGTGTACGTCCGTTAGTTGCGTTAAAATCGCGTAAACTGTGTAGATCGTTGTAAATTATCGTTAGATATAATTCTAGGGTCATATGTATGTAAAAATTCTATCGGTACTCGTCGTTGGCGCACCCGTTCGTCGGTTGGGTAAAACAACGCGTGAAAGGCGTCGTTCGCCGTTTAAGTCTGTTTTTCGATCCGATTTAATCTATGGATAGTAAAATTTGACTATGGAGCTAAATACATCATAATATTTCCATTTTGAAATAAATATAAGTGTCCGATGCTTCCGTTTCGTCGTTGATTGTCGGTGTGTTCCTGTTTCCGCGTTTTTCATTCGCGCTCGCGTTTTATGACGTTCGAAAGCATGAATATTTCACAAAACAAAATCTTTAAATATAAATTATATGTAAAAAGTTTGTATTCGTCGGCGTTGTCAGTATTTTGTACGGTGTCAGTTCGTATTCGTTTAACGTTTAGCAGGTTTCCCAAAAATCACCAAACTCGCACTTTAACGTCCGATAAGCGTCCCTAGGCATTCCAATAGCCTAATTAAGTTAACTCGTTCCTTAAACACTATTTATTATCAGCTTAAACGTTTGTTACCTGCGTAATTAGAAGCCGTTAATTACCGGTTGTCACATTCTCCCCCCGTTGCAGAAATTTCGTCCTCGAAATTTAGACTATGTTATCTCCTCATAGTTATGTTGTTCCAAGGTAAGTCTGAACAATTACAAAGTGAATGAACGCATAATCGAATCAAGACTTATTCAGATTAAGGGAGTGTAGAGATACTTTGCATCAATAAGAACCCAAGCTGAGTTTGTTACAGAAATCGATGTCAAGTAAACGAAGCATAGTGATACTATCATCAATGCGACCAAGTTGAAAGAGTTCAGCAAAAGAGGAAATTCAACCAATGGAATTCCAAATGAAATTTCACAAACTGCAAAACAATTTTTGAAACAATAGAATTCACTCCAACAGAAACTGGTGTTGGTTGTTGTATGATTGAAACTCGAGTTTAACAAGTTCAAATAAATAGAGTCATAAAAATGATTTATCAACAATCGAACCGTTAAATGAATAAAATTAAAGTGTTGACATTACCAAGTTGCAAGGATACACCGAAACGAAATACAACCGAACCTGGTGTATCATCGTCTTAATACATAATTGCATTAAGACTATTCAAACGATGTGTCAAACGAAAAACATAAATAATTTCCAATGAAACGGCTGATCGTGATTAGCACAAGCTACAAGTTTATACCGACACCACAAGGTGTCGTAGTGAATGAAATAATTCGATAATAGCGGTGACCGAACAAGTATCACCGTGTTTTGCATGAAACGCTCGATCATGATTAGCCCAAACTACAAGTTTATACCGACACCACAAGGTGTCGTATTGAATGAAACAATTCAATAATAGCGATGACCGAACAAGTATCACCGTGTATGAAATCAGATGAAGGGCTCAACAAAATAAATGTGAATGTTTGTTCCAAACAAACATCATGAGATTTTCAATTGATAATGGAACAAATAAATAATGTTTTCGAGTAAAGATGAAAAGCAATGAATATCACCAAAATGTTCGTTCGATGATGAAAGATCCGTTAAGAGGCACACCGAAATATGACATGAACTTGTATACCATTATCTTAACACACGATTGTATTAAGACTGTTTTAACATGATAATTAACAAAGCGGATTTAATATCAATAAACAACTAAATAAATAATTAAATCCGTACATGAGTTAAGCAAAGAGATTAGCGCAAGCTTCAAACTTGTGAAAACGCCACCACAAGGTGATCGTGATCAAAGAAAACGATTCAATGAAGTCGAAGACCAAACAAGCATGTTATGGTTCAAAGCAAATGAAGCGCTTGTTGGGATTATTTCGAATATGATGGCCTCAATCCATCATATGGAATTTTGAATCGAATATATATTACGAGCAAGTTCAATCAATTGAACTTGGCTGAAATAAAATCAAACAATGAATTCGTATCTCGATAAGAAAAGTTTCGACATGGTTACAACAAAAACCATGTATACCACTCGAAAGAAAATGAGTTTTCAAAGAAATCCGTTGACTCGATACCAAAGAGTCAACATTTTGCAATAATACGGGTCGTCTAGAATACAATGCGAAGATTTAGTATAGCGAAATAATATATGAGATGTTGACAAAACAACCATTCGAAGTGAAACCACATGCGTAGCAAACAATGCATGTGTAGCGTAAGAATTTGCCAAGAATGAAGCAATTAAGTGTTCATTATCATAAAATAAAATCTTCGTGATGCAATGGCCATTAGGGGGAGTAGAAATGCAAAAATCTACTCACTAGATGCAAAAGTCGGAATTTCAATAAAGGAAATTTAAGGAACTTACCTGGAATTTCGTGTGATGACCGGTTGTTACATGACATTACCATGGAATGTCGAACATAGCGTAATCGCCATAACGAAGTAGGGGAAATGCAAAGATGTGTGACTTCTTTTGCAGCGCCAACAATTGTGAGTCTCTTTAGACTAAGCATCGATCGTTATGAAATCTTGTTTAAGCGTACCTTAGTGTGATTCGTGTCGTTTGCAGGATCACTTGCCAATTTGCCGCTTTCGATCAGTAGTTCTCCCACTGACGGGGTTAGCATCGTTGTTGTCATGCTCAATCATGTTTTCCAAAGGCCTTGCCTCGAAAGTCGTGTGTGATGTATTTCAACGTCCGCTAACGTATAGTTTAAGTTTCACGTGTACTCGCACACTAGCGTTTCGTTCCACGTAGATTATCTGCTCGGATAATTAAAATAGCACAGACAATATAGATAATGGCGTATGCCCGAGTTGTTAGTCACGGTTTCTAAGTGAGGACCCTTAATGAGTTTCGCCATTAGTTTTCCAAAGGTCCTAAATGCGTGTTATGAAAACTCTCAAAGTCTTGCTTTATGTGTGTAATTGTTTTGTGTACTCTGTATCGACACAACATTTGTATATGTTTAAAATCAAAACAGTTGACTCATTGTTTTCGGCAACGGTTGGAAACCCATATTCGACCCCTAGGCGTTCTGTATGTATTCAATTCTTGATATCTAAGTCCCTAGAGGATAGAGAGGTTAAAGCCTAGGTATCTCTACAGAAACCTAATTCGCTGAAACCTATAGCTCTGATACCAATCTGTCACACCCCGAAATATCAGAGCTGGCGTGACTGGACCGGTATCTTCATTGCATAGCGGAAGCAAAAAGCTAAGACTTCTAAAAAATGAACGCCCGCTAAGTACTCGAAATCCCGTGGGTTCTCCTATTCCAACCGTTCCATAGTTTTGAAAATGCAACCTGAGAAAGAACATGCGAAAAGTCAACATAAAGTTGAGCGAGTTCATAGTTTGTTTTAACAAGATTTTAAACAAATCTTTTTGATAACCGGTTTAAAAGTTGTTGAGAAAATATAGAAAAATCATTTTCTCGGCATGATATATAAAAGTTGTGAGTCTAGCCCACGAGAGTCTTTGTAAGCAGGACTAACACGTCCTCTTATTTGTACATAAGTTGAAAGCGTTGTCAAGGTTTGTAAATACATGTATCATGAGTTTGCGTCAAATGAATATTAAAAACATTTGAAAGTTTTAGTGTTGTAAGTTGGTATGTAAAGCGTCTATGAACATGTTGATCATTAATGTTTCGCGAGGACATTAATATATGCGACGACATAGGAGGTACTCAACCCGCGTAGGCAATTTTTAGTGTCGAACTCTCGACGCTGGACACAACAGCACTCTAAGTGGTCACCCATGGACCGTGAGTGGGGCTCGCCCGTACCCATTAGATCTAACCTTTGTTCCTTGGTCCTCAAAAGGATTAATGGCACCTCAGTTACAGCCTATGCTCACATGATCTAAGAGTTCATTCCATAGCTTAATCATACCCTGGTTAATATGTATTTCAAAAGAAAAAAGGGGGACATAAATCCATTGGGTTGTCTCGTTGTTCGTACCCAGACCAACCCAGTCCCGTTGTAGTAACTAGGACATTCCCGTCACTAGTCATGAAAATCATGCACGTTTGCGAAAATACGTGTTTGTTATGTAAAACCGGTATGTTTAGTATAAACCTTTCGTAAACCTTTCAAGTTCGTTGAAATTCATTTGCAACATGGTTTATAAATATGTGTTTTCCTTCATTAAAATAGTGGTTGCTTTTGCAAAAAGTTGCATGTCTTTCCACCCCCGAAAACATTTATAAAAATGTAAAACCGTAAAATGTGGGGGTTATGAACTCACCTTGACATTCCTGTGCAATGCTAGCTTAGCGTGATTCCGTAGTGTTGTTCCAAGAACGTGTATTTAGCTAGCGTGCAACTACGACATTCCTAAGAAGGAATGTTTATAAGTTTTCTAATAAAACAACATAGTCAAACTACGTGTCCGAGCTCTACCGAGTCGTTAACTAAACGACTCTAAGGTAGTGTTATCTTGGCTTAGAATTGCCATTCTATAGTTATTCGAGATCGACTTAGTTTTCGAGTGTTATAAGATTTATACTTATTTTTATGTATATAATCAAACATATATACGCGAAGTTGTGCTAGTCGCCGCGATAAAAGGCGTAGATGAAGTGGTATGTATGCAAAATGTCGTAAGTGATTCGGTAATATACTATTGTAGTTTTCGTAGGATGGAAGAAAATAAATATATACATTTATGTATATTCGAAAACTTGACTTTTGAAACGTATGTAACAAATATATTCATTTTAGTTTTGAAACGTATGTAACAAAACCAGAGGGTCGCCGGAGAAGCTCGTCAGCCGTCTCCACTTGCCGGCTCCTCCTGTGTTTCGCCATACTTAAAAACGAGAGAGAGATGAGAGGGTGTCTGGTGATAAGGTTTCAATTTCTGGATCAAGGAGAGAGGAGGTGGGTACTGTGCTTGTGTGCGCAGGTGATTTACAAAAATGGAGGGAAAGTTAGGGTTTACTTCTTATTTATACATAGAGTTAGTTTAGTGGGCTTGGGCCTTGGGCCCCAGGCCCACAAGCCCGCTTCACGCGGCCCGATACGTGTTTCGAAGCCCATTTCTGAACCCGAACTTCGTGGACTGTTGTAGAATGTAATATTATGGTCGAAAATACTTAAAATCTTGTCGGTAGTCGTGGTTTGTTGTGTACGTCCGTTAGTTGCGTTAAAATCGCGTAAACTGTGTAGATCGTTGTAAATTATCGTTAGATATAATTCTAGGGTCATATGTATGTAAAAATTCTATCGGTACTCGTCGTTGGCGCGCCCGTTCGTCGGTTGGGTAAAACAACGCGTGAAAGGCGTCGTTCGCCGTTTAAGTCCGTTTTTCGATCCGATTTAATCTATGGATAGTAAAATTTGACTATGGAGCTAAATACATCATAATATTTCCATTTTGAAATAAATATAAGTGTCCGATGCTTCCGTTTCGTCGTTGATTGTCGGTGTGTTCCTGTTTCCGCGTTTTTCGTTCGCGCTCGCGTTTTATGACGTTCGAAAGCATGAATATTTCGCAAAACAAAATCTTTAAATATAAATTATATGTAAAAAGTTTGTATTCGTCGGCGTTGTCAGTATTTTGTACGATGTCAGTTCGTATTCGTTTAACGTTTAGCAGGTTTCCCAAAAATCACCAAACTCGCACTTTAACGTCCGATAAGCGTCCCTAGGCATTCCAATAGCCTAATTAAGTTAACTCGTTCCTTAAACACTATTTATTATCAGCTTAAACGTTTGTTACCTGCGTAATTAGAAGCCGTTAATTACCGGTTGTCACAAGATTAAATATTAAATCATAATATATTTAATCTTACATTCTCCCACTTAGCCGAGTAATCATTTACTATGAGTGTTAGATAAGCCTGATCAGGAGTTAACACTCATTTTAGCCTTAAACAAGTACTATAGCAGAGAAATACAGCCGTTGAATCATTATGCGACTCAGGACCCCCATTAATCATACTATAGCCTTAATTTAAAACCTAATCGTCATGATCAAAATACGCGTATGCCCTTTGTTTGATTTGTAACTATATTTGTCTATATGCCATTATGCTAGCTTGACATATTCTTAGAGACATACAAAATCAAACTGATGAGGAAAATTAACTAATACTTAGTCATTCATAGTACGATATGCAATTGCGCACGACCATTAATTAATACCCGTCTATGAGCTCTCTTAATAAGACTTATGGGTAATAGCCCTTCAGTTATAGGATCCTTAAGCATATCATGAATGTATTCGGTACAAAACTTAGTTTCCTCAATTCGTTCATAAACGAATAATTAATTGCGTATCGAAACTTAATGTAGCACCTCTTGAACTGTTACTGTTCAAGGAGTTATGGTAGCTGACTTTATCACACTAATTCTTCAAAACATTAATTATATGGAGTTAATAAACTTATGAGTCCACTGATAAATTTCCAACAACATTTAGTGACTATATTATGTCGTTATAACTTAGGTTGTTAATATCAGTGCATTATGACTCCTCCATGAAATAGGTTTTGTCTGCTGACATAAAGATATACCCGAAATTACATTTTGTAATCTTTGAATATCACAAAGTTAGAGTAATAAACCGGTTTTAATTCTCACTTCTTCTTTAAATTGTAGTCTCTCGTTTCTTTTAAAGATATTGTAATACTCCATTAGATGCTTCACATTAATCTAGACATATCTAGTGTGTTGCGATGTGAGTAATATCTAAACGAGTATAGACTTAAACTTACATAAGGCTTCTAATTAATGAAGCGTAAGGAAATAATCTCATTTATCCTATTGTCCTCTTAAAGAAGAGCAGTATTGTTTGTTACATATGTAAGGACCCATTTAATGTTAAACTTATGGAACGGAACTATTGTCCCATTGGGTCTATCTCGGTACGTTATGATATCTATTACATAAGAGACATCTCTGAGATCTATTATATCAAAGTTTGTGTTAACAATTCTTTGACTTATGTAACATATACTTGTCAAAAGAATATCATCTATATAGACAAGTTTATCTTAGTTGCTCCCACTCATTTTGAGGTAGGTTCATTAATCCACTTGATTCTTGATGAAAATAATTACGTTAGCTTTCATCACATTATGATGTTTGCATTAACCCATACATGGATTTTATTGGCTTAGAAATGAAATGTTCTTTAACCTTCAGTTTGGAACTTTCAGGTTGTTTTATGAACATGTAAATATATCAGCCATTTGTTAGGGAAAATTGTTTTTAATGTTCATCTAATGTAGCTTTAAACCATTATAAGCTACTAGAACAGTGATGATCCTCAAAGAAAAGTTTTGTTAGATATGTAATAAAGATTCTTTAATAATTTATCTCTTCCTGAGTACAACCTTTGACAACCAACCATGCCTCTTTGTGTCTTAACGCTTATATTAGGATTTGGTTTAGTCAGGAACACTCTTAGGTAATCAAATCCCAAATGTTATAAGAACACATAAAATCAGTTTTACTAGAAAACAGTTTTATTTCATTCAGAGGATTGATTGACACTAATGGCTTAATTTGAAGAGATAGGATCAGTAAGCTTTTCCAAAATCCATTTCAACTTCAATTAGGGAGGTTATGTAATCATCAAAGTTAGTAGGCTTTTAAACCTAGATGACCTCCTGAGTTGATTATTGGGTTCATTAGAAGTTTCAGTTTTATGGATTAGCTCTTGGTTAGGTTGCTATCATTTTCATTCTAAGTTTGTAAGGGTTGGTGCAATATGGTGTACAAGAGGTGTAATCGGAGTTAAATTCGGAGTGAAATTTAATGACACTCTTCCCCCCGCCTCTTGTATTCCTTGCAAATCATGATAAGGACTTTGACTGCTCCCACCGAGCTTAGAAATCTTTGGGAACTCAGCATGCGTAGGGTCAATATGTAACGACCAACAAATTCTAATAGAGAAACAAGTTAATGACGTTAGTCGTTGTAGTCTCTCTGATTGAGGATTATGTTAGTTTAGGTAAGAAATCTAAGTGTGCCCACAATTAGGCAACAATGAAACTTTTGTAAGAGTAGCATTAGATTTAAGGAGATAGGGTTTGATAGAATAGTGTCGTGATGAAGCGATGTCTTGTACAAGAGGTGTAAATTTAAAATTTTCACTCCCCCACCTCTTGCAACTATTGCAAGTTATTATTAAGACACTTAATGCTCCCACTGATCTTTAATATCTCTAGAATGCTACAAGAGAAGTTTCAATGAGCTACGTGACGTAGGAACCTATCACATATACGTTAGACTTTATTTGATTTCTTTAATGTCCAGATATCAGAAGAAACTTTAGGGACATATCTAATAGAAATCTTATTAAGTATATATATGAATAGATTTCTTCTAAGACCGTGTGCCATATGCGACAAAATTTAGATACAAGTTGATAGTCTTTTAAATGATAAATGAATTATGTCTGAATATTCCATTTGGAATAAGTTCCACGAATGTCAATGAATGACTTATGATGGACCCATACTTATTCCTTAAGCCAAGTAATATTTAGGGCTATAACGTCATGATTTAAAATCACTTAAAATGAGATTAGATGAATAATCATCCTCATTAACCATGTTATGATTTCTCATGAATTTTGGTTCTAATGGATGAAATTTATAAGTCTCATTTTCCTTTTGTCAAAATCTCAATTGCATGATGACAAAAGTTGTGAAAAAGTAAGGTAGCATCTAGTTTCATCTTAGTAATGTTTCTATCCAGATATTTAGAACAAATAAGATGAGAGTTTAAGATAAGTGTGACTTTATGTTGACTATGCAAACCTCACAACCTTCATAACATTTCTTAATTATGATACTATATTCTGATTAATCTTCAGAATATGTAACGTATCGAAAAGCTTTGTTAAAAGACTGCTTATTATGGTTCTTATAGCCTTAACAGTTAGTTTTGTCACTAACTCTCATGTTAGTTATTTGTCGAGTTCTGGTAAGGAAACGTATGGAACTAGAGTCAACTAATCATGTGTTAATTGGAATATTAAAGAATTATCAGACTTAAATATCATTAGTAAGTGACTATCTAATTAATTTGTCCAACTGTTCTTTAGAATAATGGATAGTCTCGTTGCTTATGCCTAGTCTAATGGCATAATTATGCAGTGAGATTTTCCCTTGAAGAACCTTAACGTTGGGATTAGCACTTGTAATTTGTCTATGGACCTTAGAACAATCCCCTTTTAACTATTAGTGGTTGTAAGGTGAATAACATCTTATTTTCCAGCTTCAAACATTTATTTCTTTGTACATATGTTTCTTATCAACACACTCATTATACTTTGGTACTTTTGAGTGTTATAGTTGATTTATAATGCATCAAATTGTACAAGTGAAAATCTTAGTATGTAATGTACTGGAAAAATGTACTTATTTCCATGCGTAAGCCCTTAACTTTATGGGTCATGGTATTGTACATCATTATGTATTCACATATACCACTTAGCTTTATAGTTTATAATTTTAAATGAAGACATGCACCTTAGGAGTTCTTGTGATTATTCCACAATTATAGATTAGTCTTAGGAAAAACTTAATCTGGAATAACTTTAGTGATAGCAATTATGTTAGAGAGTTCTTGATTATCATAAGAGACATCATGCTCGATTTATCCTAATCATCATGCTCTACTTTTCTTCTGTAGTGCCTTATCAGAAGAGAGCAATAGGGTTATCGTGTCTTAAGAGATAATCAAGGATTTAACTTAAGAGCTAATTCTAATTGAAACTTTAAATAAAGCAAAACATTTTAGGCGTAGGAATTAGAGTGGATGAGATATAGATTTATAGAAGAAAATTATAGAGAGTAAAAATTATGGGTACTAAGAATAAGGCAGACGAAATGATCATAAAATTAATTAAGGATCATTAGTATAAGGATCATTATGTGAAGATGTTGTGATATGTCTATTACTAACATCAAAATAATAGACTTAGCTAAAAATTCTACTTAAACGAAGACAAAACTGCTTTGGCCAGAAGTGTAATCATTTAAGCATATATGCAAAATGGTTGTAACAAATCAGCTTTGGCCAGAAATTGAGACAATCACTTTAGTTATGCACTTGTTGAGTATGCCATCTATGAATGAATTAAATCAGCTTTGGCCAGAAATTAAGACATTCATGCTTATGATGCACACACAACATAGCTTTCGTAATACTTGAACGATAAGTAGACGCATCAAATCAGCTTTGGCCAGAATTGATACATCAGAAGCTCATTCAAGTTAAGCCATTTTGGTTTTGAAAAACATTATTTGATCCTTATTAATTAACTAAGTGATTACAAAACCAATTATTTAATAGCAAACCACCCGAAAAAATTTTAGTTCATATTTAAACAGCCTAAAATAATGAGGTTTCGAGTCAGGTCTCGACTGAGTTATGAGATCTCGAGTCAGTTATGAGGTCTCGAGTCGCAACCTTGTTGTCACGAGTCGGAACCATGGTCTCGACTACTATATCTTATGAGATCTCGAGTCATGATGAGGTCTCGAGTCGCAACCACGGTCTCGAGTCGCAACCTTATGGTCTCGAGTTATGACGTTATGGTCTCGAGTCGAGACCTTTGTCTCGAGTTGTAGACTTTTGAGCCTTTATGATTTCGAGTCGAGACCTTATGGTCTCGAGTCGAGATCTGTTGGTCTCGAGTTGTGAAGGTTTAAAGACCTGATGATTTCGAGTCGAGACCTTATGGTCTCGAGTCGAGACTGATGGTCTCGAGTCGTAATCTGATGATCTCGAAGCTTCCTGTTAACAGCTGTTTATTGTGATAACATAACTGAAAATTCAAAATCTAAGGGATTATGAGATATTATTTCCTGTTTTGAGATGATCTAATTTTATCAAAATATTTCAAAAATTGTAATCTGTTTATCTAATAACAGTTTTCGAATAGACTTAAAAGATAAAATTGGATCAAACATGGAAAAAACACTCATTAATCCTAAAACACTCCAAAACATAATAGAATTTTTTGAATTTTCCCAAGAACATGATGAACCCTAAAACATAAAACATAAATTCAGGAACTCCGAAACCTGAATATTAATAGTTTTTCTAAACAGATTTCGGTTAAAACATAATCCAGTTGAATTTGAGTGAACATATAATTAACCTTTTTCCGAAAACAGGGATCTCGAGTCGATCTTCATGACTCGAAACCGGCTGTTCATAAGATTTTCAAAAAAAATAAAAAATTCCGTTTTCCAAGTTTCAATCCCAGAATTAATGGATATGATAACAGAACTTACTAATCAACATATGCTCTGATACCACATGTTGGTTCAGTTCTGTTTATACATGAAGGAAAACATTAAAACATACCTGATTGCAGCAGTACAGACCAACAGAGAATCCAGATGGAGACGCAGCAACAGTGTTTGACATGATTTTCAGCTTGATCTGGTTCCTCCTTAGGGTGCTGACTGATGATGGTGGCTAAGAAAACCGAAAAGGGTATCGGTTAGGAGAGGAGGTCGAAATTATGATGTTATGGCTAATGGGGTGTGTGTAGTTGTGTAACTGAGTAACCCCTTAACCTCCACATAATTCTCCTTATATAAGCACCCAGGAGGAAACCTAATTAGTTAATAAGGGTAATATGGTCCATCAACAATTACCAACTAATTATCTTAATAGGTTGTTATATATTTTGATCCATATAATGTAAATGATTATAATAACTACTAGATTAAATATTAAATCATAATATATTTAATCTTACACTTCATTTATTTTATTTTTGACAAGATTGTATGAAAGGAATCTTAGAAGAAGTATAAGGAGATTGTTATTTATTTGAATCATTCAAACAAATTATATAAATTATTCAGACCGTCATATCTCGTGACCGTAGGTGTGGAGGGTGTCGCTAGGTTCCACGAACACAGAACACCACGCCGATGGTTCATGGTGCCGCCATGGGTGGTAGAATCACATGAAAGTTGATTTGAATATCGATTTCGATATGTATTTTAATTTTATGGCAATCAAATGTTTCCAAATTTATATTATGATAAAATTTAATTTAAAGTTTAATTTAATTTTTTAAGTAACATGTGCTCGATAATTTGAATAAAAAAAAAAACTAAATACATATTCTTGCTTTTGTTTTCCTAAACATTCCGGTCTTAGGGGTTGTTTGTTTACCTTTTAATGGTTTAGACCTCTTACTAGTTCAACACTTAATGGTTCAGACTGTTTGTTTCACAAGCAGATGTCTGAATGGTTCAGACATTTGCCTCTGAATGGTTAAGATTTATACAAAGTCTGAATGGTTAAGACCTCTAATCTGAATTGGTCAGACATTTGCCTCTGAACGGTTAATCATTATACAGGGTCTTAATGGTTCAGACCTCTTACTGGTTCAGCACTTAATGGTTTAGACCTCTTACTGTCAGCACTTAACCATTCAGATGTTGCCAAACAGCCCCTTACTTTTGTTTTCCTAAACATTCCGGAGTTGTTCTAAAAAAATATTTTTGGTCTCGTAATCTGTTTTGATGTGTACTTGGATTGAAATTTCGGATGATAAGTAATTGTTTATAAATACCTAAATTAATTTTTTTTGAATGGAAAATTTGGATCACTGACGGACCGCTGGAGTATCATCGTACCACCAGCAGAGCCACCCGATCATATCCATCTCCACTAGGCAATAATGCTTATACACCAATTCAGGAGGAAACACAATAAATCTGGGAAAACCCCCTTTGTGGGAATCGAACCCATGACCTAATGGTCATAAGCTTTATCCCACTACCAAGATACCACTAGATTAATTAATTGAATATATTTATACGCAAGTGTTTATATTAAACATGATTTTACTTCAAGAACCATCAAATACAAGTTATTTTACAAAGCTCCTATCACAATACCGACCAAAATATAACACAATGTCAAAAAAATATTACACAATGTCGAGGACAAATACACAATAAGTCGTAAAAAAGATACAATGACGCAAATATAAAAAAAAAACACAATGTTAAATAAAAAAACACAATGGTTTAAACACATATTCTAAAATCTACAAGCTGTAAATCCAAAAGTGTAAACATACAATCTCATATCGTAGGGTTCTATTATACAATTTCAATATCGCTTGAATGAGGTCAATTGAAGTTCGTATGATACACTTCTTACGAATTCTTATTTCTAAAAGAATTTGTATTTTTTTAACCTTCGCTTTATATTCGTAAATTGTCATAGATGTTTTGTAATATACGTCAAAATTTCGCGTATGTAAAACAAAACTTTCGCATTCTCGTTTTTTTTTTTTTGAGTTAAATGTCTGGTTAGTCCTTGTGGTTTGTAAAAATTGCAGGTTTGGTCCTAGTGGTTTACTAATTATATGCATGGTCCCAATACTTGCAAAAAATAAACTCGCTTGGCCCTTTGCCCTAACATCGGTTAGATTTCTCAATTAACACACCCCATGTTCATGTCACGTGAGGGTAATCTTGTGTGAATTTATTTATTTACCCCTGAACATAAAAAAATTATAAATTCTTATATTATATCCTCTCACCTTTCCCTTTCACACTTTCCATGCGTTGTTCCCTCTGAAAAGCCTGCAACTCCTTTTTAGATTTCATGTTTCTGTTCAAATTTTACATATCCATTCATTTCGTACAGGGTATAGGATCGGTGACTTGAGCGGGGACTTCAAGGTCACCGATCGGTGACTATACCGGGTGAAGGAGAGTGTTCGGTGAGAAGGAGAGAGGGTAGGGAATTTGGTGAGTGTTTACCGAAAAGGGGGAGAGGGAGTGATTGAGAAAATGGTGGGTCCCAACCCCTTTTAACCAATCACAATTTTTTTATTTTTTAACCTACTCAAACACCCTAGGGTGATTGACTATACCCCCTGATTGAATGCAAAATGGGGAGTGGAATGGGGAGTTGACATGGCATAATATTATTGGATAGGTTTTGATTCAAACACCCTAAAGTGTTTGACTATACCCTCCACCCTAATATAGTATATTATTAAACCAATGTTTATTAAGTGTTACACCATGCGTAGTGGTTGGGGTGAATAATACCTCACTTTTGGGCGTTGTCCGTTATGTGTTGTTCTAGTCAGCAAAGGGGCGTTTTTCTAAAATGGGTGTAGTGAGGATGTGGGCATTATGTTAAAAGGGGTGTAAAGAATTAAATAAATAAAAAAACCATGAAAAAAATTGATTGGCCAAAAAAGAAGAGGGTTACATGTGATTGGGCCTTCAAAATGGGGCACGACGTGGAATAAAGCACGCTCCAAACGATTTTTGCAATAAAAACGCCCACGGGGGCCGTCTTCGGGCGTGGTTTGGCGTTTTGGTCCAAAAAAGTGCCCCACAATTGGACGAGTACGCACGGTCTAAGGGGTGCTTCCATCAACCAGTTTAGGAGTAGGGGATTCACCAATAGCTTCCCAGACTTTGTTAGAATTGAAGCTATTTGGGGCTTTTGTGAGGTACACATAACACCAATCAAAGCTCTAGAATATGGGTTCTGGGAAATGGTATTGTTATCGCATATCTCCATTTCATCCTCCTGATTATGAGAGGGATTTTCAACACCAAACTTAGGGATACATGTAGCAGCCAGCAGGTGCTAAAAGACGATATTCACCTTACAAATTAGGAGATGGTGGTAGTTGTTGGATGAGGCAGGGGTGACGATGGCGTGGTGGTTGTAGGGTGAGGCATGGGCTGAGGCGTGGTGGTTGTGGGGTGAGGCAGGGGCTATAGTGGTGGTGATTCTGGGGTGAGGAAGGGGCGACGGTGGTTGTGGTTATGGGTGAGGAATGGGCCTTTATAATATAATAATTTATATTTTTTTATCTTAAGGGTAAATAAGTAAATTCATACAAGATTACCCTCATGTGACATGCATATGGGGTGTGTTAACTGAGAAATCTAACTGATGTTAGGGCAAATGACCAAACGAGTTTATTTTTTGCAAGTATTGGGACCACGCGTGTAATTAGTAAACCATTAGGACCAAGCCTGCAATTTTTGCAAACCACAGGGACCAACCAGGCATTTAACTCTTTTTTTTTTGCGAATTGGAAATAAATAATCCCACCTAACTCAATTTGACCAATAATAAGCCGAAGTCAGTTATTGGCCGATAATAATCCGAACTGATCAATTTTTTTTTGTAAAATAGTCCGCTGTTAAAATAGCTTAACGGAGTTAAGTTTTTTTTCCGAATTACAAACCGATGTTTTAGGGCTTTTGATCAGAACGAGGATACGAGTCGATTGATGTAAAACTTACCTTGAAATTGTGCTTGAAATGGCTTGATTTTTGTTAATTAGAAGTTTAAACACCCGAATTGAAGCACCGTTTTCGTGGGTTGGGGTAGTATTTCGAGGTAAGTTTTACATCAATCGACTCGTATCCTTGTTCTGATCAAAAGCCCTAAAACATCGGTTTGTAATTTGGAAAAAAACTTAACTCAATTAAGCTATTTTAACGGCGGACCATTTTACAAAAAAAATGACCAGTTCGGATTATTTATAACACCCCAGTGTTTCGAAAGTCAAAGTCAAGTCAAGATTGAAGTCAAAGGAAGAAAAGATTGCTAATTGCAATCTGTCTCTCCTTGCTCAATTCCTGTTTTGACTTCTTTGACTGTAGATAGTCTATTTTACGTTTTACGTCAGTTGTACTATGTGGGGTAATCAATCAAAGTCACAGTAATCAGTGTACCTTTATCGCTAAGAATCGCTTTACGACTGTGAATAATAGGAAGTAACAATGCGATAAAGTCAATTAAATGCTAATCAATATAATCTAATCAACATCGCGCTCGCAAACTCGAATTACGCATTTTGGTGATTATTATACGTGTGTGTGCCTTATGTGTTACTTGTGCATGTTTATTTACGTTATGTGGTAATCAATCGAATCATAATCGAATCGCAATCGAATCGCAATCGCAAATCGAATACGAACGAAGGATGATTGTATGTTAATATAGTATGATAATTGGTGTAGAAGAGTTAGTGCGAGATATGAGTGGCTGGGATTAAAAGTAACTTGAATAGGAAACTCTATCGCATTCGCATCGCTCACAATCAAAATCGAAATATCTAAAATCGTCGTGCCGCGCACTCGAACCAGATGCCAGCCGGCCGGATTGCCATCCGCGGGCTGCCATCCGGTCGGCATGCCATCCGACCGACCTGTCATCCGGGTGTGGTGTCATCCGACCGACCCACCCTTTCCTCTTTTGGAATCCTATAAATACCCATGTCACTTTCATACTTTCTACTTTTGGAAATCCTCTGTCCGAGCAGCACGTGTTCTTCACCTTTTCTTCGATTTCTCTCAAACCAGGTAAGATCTCGTCCTAAATCTTGTACTTTCTTGATCTACACGCACTCCTACACCTTTCTATCTTTTAAATCTTCACTTTTAACCGAGAAATCATCAAGATTCAAGGGTTCTAGGATGATGTCATCATGTGTTCTTGAAGAACTTCATGTTTTGGCTCCAATCTTTCAGGAACAACTTGAATCTCACCGATTTCCACATAAATAAACAAAGATCTTTCATAGATCTAAACATATTCACGGTAAAAAGGGATTGAAGGAAGGTTTTTCCAAATTTTCTTTCAACTCTTTTACACTCAACGCACGCCAACCGATAGGATCGGATCTCGTTCTAACCTCTGCTTGTTCTTAGTAATGTGTTGGCTCAAGACCAGAATCCTATCCGTGAAACTACCGATCGGATCTCGTTCTAACCTCTACTTGTTCTTAGTAAGTGTTTTGAAATCATAATGGGAAGATAGTTTGTTGTAAGGGGGAGTTCTGATTGTTTATGCCAAGTGAATGGCGAATTGAAGCAATTCACAACAGTTGTCAATTTTTCTTGTACAGTTTGTTTTCAAATTGTCTTTAAATGTTTTTGAATTTTAGGGGGAGTAAGAAATTTCAGAACATCCAAAAACATTAGAAAATTTAAAAAAAAAATCCAAAAACATCGATAAAATGAAAAAGAGTTTTGTTGAGAAAAGAGGAAATGATAGTACATCAGTGGACTATCACAGCACGCTAAAGAATTGGAAAGTCAAAAATGTGATAAACGGTCTCACTATGGATGTGTCAGTAGGTTTTTTACACATTCAGTAGATTGTTTTCGGGATATAAACATAAAATAAAACTTACTTATATCGTGGGGAACATCTCTCGAATACATGGGTAACCCCTGAAATCTTGTTTGAAAGATTGTCTATTTCTGACATACTAGGTCTTTGTGCGTGGTGATATCTGGGGTATTATACCAGGACTTCTGATTTTGCGGAAGCAATAGCCTAGTCCTCGTATAATGCTTTGCATAAGCTTTAATCTTAAAGCCAGCCCTTAGTACAAAAAATGATGAAACATTGAAAAATGCTAATCATGTGCTGTTGAAGAAAAGATCCCCAAACGGGACACACCTAAAGTCGAGCCGTCATCTCTCTGCACGAACGGAAGTTCTGACCTGAGCTCTCACGGTTTCGCAATTACCCGTTTACAGATATCATTAGTGTACATTCACCTGTAAGACTGAATATAGAAATCTGGATACGGGAGTATATTCTAAGGTGGGACACGCGAATAAGCTTAAGCCATTAAAACATTAATGTCGTATCTCGAAACGATTGAACTTTGTATAAAAATTTAAGTGGATCAGTATACTGACAATCTAGGTGAATTGTTTAGAACTTAAAATGTTAATAGCTTAACGGTGTTAGTGATTTGTCTGAAAATTTGATATGATCCTCTTACACAATCTCACAAAAATATTGTCTGTAAATATTTCCCTATTGCATTTCTTTATAATCAAAAACCCAAAAAGATTTTAGTGTGTTTTAGCATAAATTTTGAAAAAAAAAATACAAAAAGATTTTCGACAACTGGTGTTGAAAAGCTGATTTTCAAAATTACAAGTGCTAAACATGATGAACATTTCGTGAGGGGGAGTTTGTGTATAATGAAGAAAAGTTTTTGAATGTTTTGTCTTCAAGTGGTCATCAGAAGTTTTTAAATGTTAAATCATTCTATATTTACAAGTGGTTCATCAGAGATTAACATTGTAAAAACATTTATTGTTTGATAAATATTTGCATTCTGTTTTCTATAAGTGGTAAGCAGAGAACATAAAATTGTCAAATTTTAAATTGGTGAAATTTATTGTGAGGTAGAGGATGTACAGGTAAGCAAGATTTCGATTCCTAAAGAGTACCAGGTCTCGATCCTGATCCCAGCTGATTGATAGGGGGAGTCTGTAGATGTATAGAGCCAGATCCTGATCCTGGGAGCCACGTTCACACAATCTGATGATGCTGATGAACTTAAGGAATCAAGAGATCTGATCAAGAGAAAAAGAGAAGATTGAAGATTAGATCAACATCCGAGGGGAGGTTATCTGTTGGTGCAGATGAAGAAGAAGAGAGAAGATTGAGGATGCTTTACATTGTTAGATATTTTGGAAGAGTTCGAGAGGACTGATAAAGACTGAAGATTAAAGACTCGACACACTGAAGACTTCGTCAACATCCGAGGGGGAGTCTGTTGGTGCATCCGTCTGTCGACTTCGTCTTGTATCGAGTCTTGTATGTATTTAGATAGAACAGGGCACGTTTTACGAGAAAAATGTCAAATATAGGTTTGGTGGTAATTTCGCACGAAATCAACAGTGATTTCGCACGAAATCAACAGTTATTTCGCACGAACTTGATTTCGCATAAGCTATTTCGTGCGAAATCTCACTGCCTATATATACCCTTAGTGTCTTGTCATTTGTAACTTTTCGGCTTGAGTACCGAACTGCTGCCGAAGTGTCAACTCGTTGTAAAACGTTGCCAAATCAATCAAAAGACAGTTTAAAGTGTATATCTAGCTGAATTGAACTTGATACGACTGTTTCCGCCTTTCGTATCGAGCAAAAACTCTTCTGATCGACTCGTTTGGGTCAGAAATCGATCCTACAAAGATGCTCGCTATACTATACGCTTATACCATACTAATCGCCATAATTAAACGCGATCGCTATATTCGAACAATCGCGAGCTTTGAATAATAGGTTTCTTTATTCTGACTGCATCTGATGACTAAATGCGTAAGTGCTTCTGTGTTTCTGTACTTCTGTGACCTACGTGCTTACATGCCTATGTGCTACTGTGTTTATATGAATCTATGATTTCGTGCCTATGCGTTTATCTGATTATGCGCCTACGTACCTAAGCCTTAGTAAGTATTAGACGTGTGAGTTGAGATTCGGTTATGACGCGTCTGAGACCTATGACAATGTCTATTACAGACAATGTCAACTGGACCGTCATCAGGATCCCGTCACCCACTTACTCGTCAAGAAAAGAGAGACAGACGTGTTGCTGCTATCATCGCCAAACAAGTAGCAAAAGTTGTGAGTGATGTCTTTGAGAACGTCAGCAAATCATCTGAGGAGTCGAGAACCGAAGCTCCTAAAGCTACTCCCAAAGCTGCCTTCAGTTTCAAGTAGTTCAAGGCTTGTGGGCCAAAAGAATTCACTGGAGAGGAAGGTCCTACAACGTTGTTCCAATGGTTTGATTCCATTGAGGTAACTCTACGACAGAGCGGTTTCCCTGATGAACTTCGCACTCTCAACGCTACTGGCGTCTTCCAGTCCCGCGCACTCGACTGGTGGACGGCCGAGAGAAACAAACGAGGGAACGATGCAGCCTACGGTCTGTCATGGGACGAACTCAAGGAGGTCATGCTGGAAGAATTCTGCCCTCCTCATGAACGCCAAAAGCTGGAAGATGAATTCTGGCACATAAAGCAAAAGGATGGCGAGAACGCTGCTTTAACTGCTCGATTCAAGCAGCTCAGTATCATCTGCCCTGATCAAGTGAAAACTTCTGACATTGCAATCAAGAAGTATATCCGAGCCCTGCCTGACTGTGTTGCAGATTTCGTGCAAGCGGCTAAGACTAAGACGATCGAGGAGACTTACTTACTGGGCGCTGAAATCAACGACAAGCGGGTCAAGGCTGGTGTCTGGGATAAAACTTCGAAGCACCTGCATCAAGCTACCGCCGCTCCAACTGCCGAAACCGCCGCCGCTCAACCGTCAAAGTCCTGACACCGAAACAAGATGAACAACAGCAGCTCCAGTAACAAGAACTGTGCTGCCACTACCACTGTTGCCCCTCTCCAGGCCGTACCGGCCCAGCAGCGGTCTCATCACCGTCTGGCTCCAACTACTTATGCACCACCAGCAAAACATTCATACACAGGTCCCCACCCAGTTTGCCCAACATGTTCTTATCATCATCCGGTGGGTCTTGCCTGTCGTTTCTGCGCTCACTGCAACATGTACGTCCATTTCACTGTCAACTGTCGTACTGGTCCCCGCAACACCCCAGCTCAAGCCACTGCTCATCAAGCTCTGCTCCCGGCTCCGCAAGGCCATCAAGAAGCTCAGGCACTCGTGGTCAACGCCCGAGTTTGCTTCGCATGTGGTGACCCCAACCACTTTGCGAACATGTGCTCGAACAGGGTCGTGAAGCAGGAGCCCCAGCAGCAGCAGCAGCTTCACCAGACCGACAACAACGTAGTCAATGGTACGTTCCTTGTGAATAGTATTTATGCATCATGTTTGTTTGATACTGGAGCCGATAATTGTTTTGTGTCGTTCGAATTTGAGAAGCTTCTTAGTCGTAAGCGCTCTTATCTCTCCTCGACATTCGATGTTGAAGTTGCCACTGGAAGAACTGTCGCCGTTAATTCTGTTCTTCGTGATTGTACTCTTGAGCTCAACAATCACATCTTCTGAATCGACCTTATTCCGATGCAACTCGGGAGTTTCGACGTTATAGTAGGTATGGATTTTCTTCGCGAAAACCATGCTGAAGTTGTATGCTTCGATAAGATGATTCGATTCTCGCTCGCGAATGGTGATTTATTGTGTGTTTATGGCGAAACCGCTTCGAAAGGTCTCAAGCTCATGTCATGTGTCCAAGCTAGCAAGTATCTCCGCAAGGAATACAGGGCTTTCTTGGCTAACATTGTAGTAGCGGAAGAGGAAAAAAAGGAAGATCGAAGTAAAAGACGTCCCTGTGGTCCGCGAATTATCTCAAGTGTTCCCAGATGTTATTCCTGGTTTACCTCCCAGTCGTGATATCGACTTTCGTATTGACCTCATTCCCGGAGCCAACCCTGTTGCCAAAGCTCCTTACCGGCTTGCACCGTCCGAAATGCGTGAACTCTCAAAACAACTCCAGGAATTACTTGATAAAGGCTTCATTCGCCCGAGCACCTCTCCTTGGGGCGCGCCAGTCCTTTTTGTTAAAAAGAAGGATGGGTCGTTCTGAATGTGCATCGACTATCGGGAATTGAATAAGCTAACCATCAAGAACCGCTATCCCCTGCCTCGCATCGACGATTTGTTTGATCAGCTACAAGGTGCTACGTGTTTCTCGAAGATCGATCTACGCTCAGGCTACCATCAGTTGCGCATTCAGGAGGAAGATATACCCAAAACTGCCTTTCGCACTCGCTACGGCCACTATGAGTTCGTTGTTATGCCTTTTGGTTTAACCAACGCACCTGCGATTTTCATGGATATGATGAATCGCGTGTGTAAGCCATTTCTAGACCGTTTCGTCATCGTATTCATCGACGATGTCTTGATCTATTCCAAGTCGAAAGCCGAACACGCGCAACATCTACGTTTGGTTCTCGAGTTACTCCAGGGGAATCAACTCTATGCCAAGTTCTCCAAGTGCGAATTCTGGCGGGAGGAAGTTCAAATTCTGGGTCACATCATAAATAGTCGAGGTATTCATGTCGATCCTGCGAAGATTGAAGCAGTTAAGAGCTGGATTACACCTAAGAACCCGTCTGAAGTCCGTTCTTTTCTCGGACTAGCTGGCTATTATCGTTGATTTATCGAAGGATTCTCAAAAATCGCTGTGCCGCTTACCGCTCTTACGCATAAAGACTGGTCTTTTGTTTGGGGAACCGAACAAGAGTCTGCCTTCCAAACCCTCAAGCACATGCTTTGCAATGCTCCTGTTCTCACATTGCCCGATGGAAACGATGGCTTCATTGTCTACGGTGATGCTTCCAACCTTGGTCTTGGGTGTGTTCTTATGCAATGGGACAAGGTTATAGCGTTCGCATCTCGTCAGCTCAAAATCCACGAGAAGAACTATACAACCCATGATCTTGAGCTAGGCGCGGTTGTTTTTGCATTAAAGATTTGGCGACACTACCTATATGGTACCAAGTGTACGATCTTCACCGATCATAGGAGTCTACAACATATCTTTTATCAGAAGGAACTTAATATGCGTCAACACCGATGGGTAGAACTTTACGACTGTGAGATTCGTTATCACCCAGGCAAAGCAAATGTCGTTGCCGACGCTCTCAGCAGACGGAGTTATTTGCTCAGCATTCGCGATACCCGAGCCCAATACGATCACGAAACTCTCATCCGCGAAGCCCAGCATGCCTGTTTTTGTGACAACCCTCACTAAACCAGGTATCCGTACGATTTAATTAATAATTAATTGCTACTTAATTACTGTGCCTAACTGAAATTGCTGACGAACTGCTACTTGATTTATAGTAATTGTATATTCCTGCATCATACTTTGATTTCCGTCACTACATTATTTACTTACTGAACTTTAGTGACAAACATGATGCACAAAAGCACAGTAGCATTTGAACGGATAACCTATTGTACATGCTGATAAAGCCAGCATCAGGCAAACACTGCCTCTACGGCCTGTATGAGCCAGAATTATTTTACTACACCCATAGTGTGTGTAGGGATACAAGGGTTGTAGAACTGCGTCTCTAGGAATAAGATATAAAGACTGGATGTGCCTAAAACGTACTCTAAGCACGAAACACAGCACTTTAATTAGCATACTAGCTTCTGGCTAACTGATAAAGTTCCAAAATATGAGGAAATATTCCTGACACTTTGGGAAATAAATTGTGTCACTAAAAGTATTATTAACGACGCTTAAAAGCTTACTTAAGCACTTTAACGGATTACTATCCAACCAAACAACCGGACTATACCTGGAACATGAAAATATTGACAATAATATTATTGATCTTTTTCTGAGTCAGTTAGGGTCCCTGAATACCCTAACACCCGCGTTATAACACATCATACAACTAACCGAGTTAACCTCTAAAACTAACTTGGTTTAAAGTAACTAAACACTAACCATATGATTGAAATCGAACCAAATGACCCCCCCCATTAGGATCGGCCAACTAGAGGGAGACAACAAGGGTACAATCTTGATTATTATATTGTTTATGTTTAATATCAAGGGGACACGAAATCCATTGGACGAAGAACTTGAATTTTTGTCTATAAAATCTAACCTAAACACACTAGAGATTACTCACACCACTCACCACCCAAGCTCTCTCCCTCCCTCTTGCTTCCTCTCGGCCGAGCACCCACACTTCCATCCACCCATCATCCAACTTCAAACATCACATTCCAAGCACATACAAGTGATAAAGGTCACGCATTAGGAGTCTTGGAGCAAACGGAAGTGGAAGGACCTCGTTATCTTGCTTTTATCCACCTCCTTTTCGCCTAGATTCTTCCCTAGCCCCGAGCTAGAGGTATAATGCTTAAATCTCATTCTCGAACATATCTAAGGTGGTTAATAAGAATTATAACGGTTAAAAGTCGGAAACATGCATTTTGAATCTTTAAAGTTTACTAAAAATGCAAGTATTGTTGGTTAAAAGATCATAAGTTGTGTAAAAGTTGTAGTGTTTGAATATGGTGAATATTGAGGCCCGATCTACGTTGTGGTGGCTCGGATCATCGTTTAACCCGACTTTGTTAAGATCATAGATCTTGACATAAGCTTGTTTCTATCGGTACGAGGGTTAAAAGGTGAAACTCTACCACACGAGAAACATGAACTTGTGTAAAAGTATTTTACTAGTAAAATGGTGTTTAAAACTAGCGGATCTACGTATGTGCAAGTGGTATTTTCAAAGGACCAAGTGTCGAGAAAATCATGTTTTATAAAAAGTCGGATGACAAACTAATGAATATGATTTTACAAACCACAAGTGTATAAACACTTGTGAAATAAGAAGTTTCGACAAAATAACAATCTTTGAGAAAGATGACGGGAAGTTGTAAAGAATGATTTATTCTAAAAACGGGGTTTCTACAAGATTAAACTATTTTATGCAAAGATCCACCAAATATAAGGAGATCTACACTATAGTTTTCGGAAACACTACAAGTTCATGTAATAATGCGATTTACATACTAGTCGACTAGTTTGATGTGTCGGAAATTGTTTGATTGAATCAAGAAATTGTTGAAGTGATTTTGTAAAAGAAAATGATACGCTTGAAAGCGTGGCCACCTCCAGTTACAGGGGAAACTCTGGCGAAATTTTTCTAAAATCTAACACTTAGAATTATTTACAAGTGTTAAACTATTTTTGAGATGTTTTCAAAATATATTTCGCCATGACTTTATTTATTAAATAATCGGAGGTGGGATTTTCACAAAAATTAAACGTGATAAATATTTATTCGATAAATATATTTTTCACCACACTGTTTATGATTATTTTGTGAAAATATATAAATATTATTTTTAGAGTAAAAATAATATTTACAAACGTTGACGAACCCAAAATAATACAAACGCTTACACGACGAACATATAAGTTACACCGGTAATTATTATTACCACTTAATCGTTAAAACGTAACTTACGCTTTATACGGAAATACTCATGAACGCGTATTTTGTCAACGTATTATTTTGGAAAGTATTAAGTGAAGAGAAAATATAATATTTTTGAGAAAAATATTTATATTTTGGAATGAGAAGTAAAAATATATTAAGTGGGACTTAATGAGATGATACAAATACACATGTATTAAATCCCCCATCCTTGGGAAGGAAATTAATTACCAAGTATATACAAGGAACGGTTGTCTAACTGTTTCCCAAAACTTAAACTATAAAGCTAAGGCACGGCCATCCGTCTAATAGAATTAGCACATGTAGGTCGTTGCACAGCTGCCTGACATTCGGAGTACTTGGTATAGCGACGCACTGACTGTGAGTTCATGTCCCCCTTTTCTCTTAACTGTTTTCAGTTTTCTAAACTGCGGGGGTGAAATACATGTTACATTGATTATGAATACTTTATACATGGTATGGTTAGCGTAAGGAGGTTTGTTACTTTTAGATCATGTGAATGGGTAGGCGGAAACTTGAGGTCATTAATCCTCAGGGTAGGACCGAGGGGCAGGAGCGGTAGATCTATTTGGGTGTAGCGAGCCCAGTCCCAGGTCCAGCATAACGGACCTTGGGATGACTTTGTTCCCGACGCATAAATTTGCTAGGTTTGATCCTTCCTACTTGCATTTCACACATATCAATGGCCTTGCAAACCATTGGTGATCTCTTTTTCCTTATTTGCTACATACCAGGGTTTTTGATAAATACAAAGGTTTATTTACTCATTTTCGCATGAACTCGCTCAACATTATTGTTGATTTTTCAACTTACATGTATTTCAGGGAATTAAAGATCTGGCACGGTATGGCATGTTTTCCGCTGCATTAGTCACCGAGGTCATCCAGGGTTTGGGGAATGTGACTCTTTCCTGGACAAGTCACAGTCCTCGAATCATGTTATGTTATGTTATGTTTAGGGTTGTAATGTTTGTGGGACAAGTTTATGGTTGATAGGGTGTTAACCCGTTAAGACAATGTTTTGATATTTTTATTTTAATGGATGATCTTGCATATTTTTTTTATTTATATAGCTTTGTTATGATTAAGCTATGGTATTAAGAAGTCACACCAAATTAACCACGCTTCCGCAAAGCCAGGGTGTGACATTTTTAATGAGCGCACTCTGAAGAAGGAACGAATCTACCACGATGGAGCTTAGTTAGTGAGTAAATCGAATGGGATATTCCACTTCCTGGACCGAATTTGGATCCCTAAGCGATCCGATTTGCGACAGATTTTGATGGACAAAGCCCACAAATCTCGGTATTCTATTCATCCCGGTGGCGACAAAATGTACCAGGATTTTCGCTACAAGTACTGGTGGCCGGGTATGAAAAGGGATATCGCTCTCTACGTTGGGAAGTGCCTGACCTGTGCAAGGGTCAAGGCTGAACATTAAAGGACCTCTGGCTTACTCGAGCAACCCCCAATCCCTATGTGGAAGTGGGAGAGTATAGCTATGGACTTCATAACAAAGCTCCCACACACGTCATCAGGTCACGACAGCATTTGGGAGGTTGTTGATCGTTTAACCAAATCAGCCCACTTTTTGCCAATACGGGAAGACTACAAGGTAGAACGATTAGCCCGAATCTACACTGACGAGATCATTTGTAATCATGGGATGCCTCGTGACATCATCTCTGATCGTGATGCTCGGCTTACCTCGCGACTGTGGGAAACATTTCAAGCAGCTCTCGGTACTACGCTTAATCTGAGTACCGCATTTCATCCTCAAACCGACGGTCAGACTGAAAGAACAATCCGTACTCTTGAAGACATGCTCCGTTCGTGTGTCATAGACTTCGGTGGTAATTGGGACAAATACCTGCCATTAGTCGAATTCTCGTATAACAACAGTTACCATACCAGCATCCAAATGGCACCATTCGAGTCTTTATATGGAAGAAGATGTCGATCGCCTATTGTATGGCACGAGATCGGTCACTCGCAATTAACCGGCCCTGAGCTACTGTAAGAAACGACTGACAAAGTCCTCCAAATTCGAGACAACTTGTTGAAAGTTCGAAGTAGACAGAAAAGTTACGCCGATAGAAGACGCAACCCCCTTGAATTTGACGTTGGCGACTACGTACTCCTAAAGGTATCTCCTTGGAAGGGTGTGGTCAGATTCGGCAAGAAAGGGAAACTAGCGCCTCGATACGTTGGACCTTTTAAGATTATGGAAAGGATCAGAAAAGTCGCCTACAGACTCGAACTACCGGAGGAACTTAGTAACGTCTACCAGACTTTCCATGTGTCAAATCTCCGAAAGTGCCTGGCTGAGCATGATTTAATTGTACCTCTCGATGACCTCCAAATAAAGGAAACACTACAATTCGTGGAGAAGACTGTCGAAATTATGGATCGCCAAACCAGGCAACTCAGACGCTCACGCATTCCTATTGTGAAGTTCTGATGGGAAGGCAAACGAGGCGCAGAGCTCACTTGGGAACTCGAAAGCGACATGAAGGCGAAGTACCCACAGTTGTTTACGGATTCAACATAATTTCGGGACGAAATTCCCTAAACAAGAGGAGGCTGTAACACCCCAGTGTTTCGAAAGTCAAAGTCAAGTCAAGATGGAAGTCAAAGGAAGAAAAGATTGCTAATTGCAATCTGTCTCTCTTTGCTCAATTCCTGTTTTGACTTCTTTGACTGTAGATAGTCTATTTTACGTTTTACGTTTTACGTCAGTTGTACTATGTGGGGTAATCAATCAAAGTCGCAGTAATCAATGTACCTTTATCGTTACAATCGCTTTACGACTGTGAATAACAGGAAGTAACAATGCGATAAAGTCAATTAAACGCTAATCAATCTAATCTAATCAACATCGCGCTCGCAAACTCGAATTACGTTATGTAGGGTAATCAATCAAAGTCGCAGTAATCAATGTTTATTTACGTTATGTGGTAATCAATCGAATCGCAATCGAATCGCTATCACAAATCGAATACGAACGAAGGATGATTGTATATTAATATAGTATAATAATTGGTGGAGAAGAGATAGTGCGAGATATGAGTGGTTGGGATTAAAAGTAATTTGAATAGGAAACTCTATCGCATTCGCATCACTCGCAATCGAAATCGAAATATCTAAAATCGTCGTGCCGCGCACTCGAACCAGATGCAGCCGGCCGGATTGCCATCCGACCGGGCTGCCATCCGGTCGGCGTGCCATCCGACAGACCTGTCATCCGGGTGTGGTGTCATCCGACCGCCCACCCTTTCCTCTTTTGGAATCCTATAAATACCCATGTCACTTTCATGCTTTCTACTTTCGGAAATCCTCTGTCCGAGCAGCGCGTGTTCTTCACCTTTTCTTCGATTTCTCTCAAACCAGGTAAGATCTCGTCCTAAATCTTGTACTTTCTTGATCTACACGCACTCCTACACCTTTCTATCTTTTAAATCTTCACTTTTAACTGAGAAATCACCAAGATTCAAGGGTTCTAGGATGATATGTGTTCTTGAAGAGCTTCATGTTTTGGCTCCAATCTTTCAGGAACAACTTGAATCTCACCAATTTCCACATAAATAAACAAAGATCTTTCATAGATCTAAACATATTCACGGTAAAAAGGGATTGAAAGAAGGTTTTTCCAAATTTTCTTTCAACTCTTTTACACTCAAGGCACGCCAACCGATAGGATCGGATTTCGTTCTAACCTCTACTTGTTCTAAGTAATGTGTTGGCTCAAGACCATAATCCTATCCGCGAAACCACCGATTTCGGGTTAATCAAGAACGACCGACTTGAACCGGTTAACTGGTTGAACGTTGGGTGATTCCTGTTCGGTCAGGTTACCAGGTTCGAGGCGGGGTTCTGTTGGTTGACACGTTGTCAAAGCGTTTCGATAAAACTACAAACGATCAAAACGACCAACTGAAAGACGAACGGAACGACTATCACGGAGAGACTATCCGACCGGACTATTGTCCGACCGGACAGCCATCCGAGCGACCGGCCGCCCGAACGACCGACACTTTGGGTCCCACACTTAATCAACCTCATTTAAAGTTGAGTATTGACGAATTGCTATCCGATCGGACTACCATCCGACCGGATTACTCTTCAGATCATGAGATACTTGACTTTAACACTTAATCGATTTTTCAACATGTTCAATGCACTACTGATGCCACCCGACTGGACTGCTGTCCGATCGAGTGACAACCTGCTGTGAACTTGTTCTCACTGAAGTGTCAACCTATCGGATTACCGTCCGATCGGACTACCGTCCGGTCGACCGACCTGAAAGGTAGAGATACTTCAATGTTTTCAAATGTTACAACAAAAACTTCAAAAGTCAAACCATCGTACACAAACACATCCTTCTCATAAGAAAAAACAATCCACTCGAATAGTCATCCGACCGGACTACCGTCCGACCGGATAACCATCCGAACGGATTATCATTCGCACGAGTTGGCCGTCCGATCGGATTTCCATCTGACCGAACTACCATTCGACCCCTCAACACCTGTGTTCGTTTTACGCGTCACTTATCGTTATGCTATCGTTCTAATCAGGCTAACCTTACTCTTAAGCGCTCCCTTCAATCCATCCAACCGTTGTGAGTATACTCGATCCCCTTTTTGCTTTAAGCACTTTTGGGTGTTACATACGTTTCTTATATGAAATCACATCAAACACACTACGCAATATTTTAAACGCTAACCGTTACCGCATGATATACGTGAGTTAATGAATGCTTGTTTGTTATGTTTACACATGGAATGCTGTCTGCCTGCCTTAACGACGATAGTACTATAGTTTGGACTCAGCACCCGTTCACTCGGGGGTTGTTAAGGACAATTATTTGCATGGATTACAGTGGTGATCATGTATTACGAACTGCCTTGGGCAGTCAACCCGCAGTCATTGGTATCGATAGGTTCATGTCGATAATTAACATGCTTCGTTTTCCTCCGTGTACGTGCTGGTTATGGGTAAACTATTTCGAATTCTATATGCTATTATCAAACTTGTATACTCGCCTTTACACTATGTGTATTGACTTTTATTTTAACGTATGTGACATGTAATTAGGACGCTTATCTACTAGGAAAGCGAAGCCATAATAAGTTTCTAGAGGCCAACAAATAGTTGTCTGTACAAATGTAATCAAGAGTCTCTAGAAGCAGATAAACAATTGGGCTACTTAAAAATCTGAGTTGTCGGAATACAACTATTTGCCTAGATTATTTTTGTCTGTAATAATTTATTTACCTTTTGAGATATGGTATGGGACATGTTATTTTAAATTGATTGGTAATGATAATTGTTATGGAAACTTCTGGACAATTTGTTTCGCTCAGTGCCATGCCCCGATGATTCCGCCATCGGTTGGGGTGTGACATTATTATCGACCAATAACTGACTTGTGATTATTATTGGCCAAATTGAGTTAAATGGAATTATTTATTTCCAATTTGCCTTTTTTTTACATACTAAAACAAAATGTAAAAAGTGAGTTAAATATATACTTCCAACAACAAAATTTCACGTATGTAAAACAAAACTTTCGCATTCTCATTTTTTGTTATGCATACTAAAACAAAATGTAAAAAGTGAGTTAAGTATACAATAAAGTAGATCCGTACGTGAAGTTTTTTTCTATTATATTTTATAACAGTAAAAGTACATTAAACATTATAACACTATTATAACAGTCATTAAACACTATAACATTATTATGGATTAGGATCAAATACAAAGGATCCTAATTGTAAGAAGTGTAAGAAGGATTTATAAAGTGATAAGTATACAATAACCTAAAAAAACCTACTAAAAAAAAAAAAAACTTAAACATCCACCACCACCAAAAACCTAAACCCCCACCCCCTCCCCCATCACCCATCCAAAAAAAAAAAAAAATTGCCGAGGGGGTGGGGGTTTAGGTTTTTGGGTGGTGGTGGGGGTGGGTGTTTAGTTTTTTTTTTTTAAGATTATTTTTTTAGGTGTTTTTTTTTTTTGGGGGGGGGGGTGGGGGGTTAGGTTTTTGGGGTTTTTTTGGTGAGGTATAGTTTTTTTTTTTTTCTTTGCCGCGGGGGAGGGGGGGGGAGGTTAGGTTTTCGGGTGGTGGTGGGGTGGGGGTGGGTGTTTAGGTTTTGGGTGGTGATGTAGTGGGTTTAATTTTAGGTTATTGGACACTTGTCACTCTATTAATCCTTCTTACATTTCTTACAATTAGAAGATTTTGTAGAATAACTTAACCCACATTATTATAACAGTAAAAGTATATTATTATATATATATATATCAAATAACATCAGGTGTTGCACTAGTCATATTTTCGATTTTGAGACAATCATCACAAAGCTTTTTGGTTTTACACTTTACCCACAAAAGCATGTTATGTTCTCTTACTTTTACACCTAAAAGAGAGGGACTGGGAGAAGCATGCGGCAGGCCACAACGTCCAACGGTGGCGCACCGCGGCGCAGTCGCACCTTCTAGCGGTGCTTAGGGGAAACCCAACGGTGTTGACGAATTAAGAAAAAGAATGGCGGTGGTCGTCTGAGTTGCGACACAGATGAACAGTCGGTGACAGCGAGAACAGGGGAACACATCGTCGTCACCTATGGTTCAGGATGTTGAAGGTACCAACGATTAAAAAGGCGACGATGGTGGTTCTGGTTCTACGATGGCAATGACTTTAGAAACGAACTTCGGTGACCCGACAAGTTAAACATTATAACATTTTATGATGTATCATTTAAGGCTGCTTACAGTTGAGTCGAGCCAACCTGTTTACAACCGAGCCTAATTTGAGCAAATTATTTCTGAGCAAGCTTTGAGCTATTTGAACAACCAACTCAATATATTCATTACTCAAGTTTCGGTTCCACTAATTTATTATTTGTATAAAGACATTCTAAATTATTATAAAAAGAACTAAAACCTCTAATAACATGTAAATCTCTACAAATAAGCTCGATAAACATTTCACTATTAAAACAATACACCACCAAATATATAACATAACTAAACTGAGATTAGTATAAAGTTCAACATCTAGTATAATATATGCACTCCAAGGTTTAACAAATTAGCAGAGAAGACACATACTAGGTTACCAAAAGTGGAACAAATAACAAACAAACTAGCTCACCCGTCAACAAATCAGATATAAATACACGAGTATTGGGGTTGGGTGCTTGCACTCTAAAATTGAGGGTTGGATGCTTTTAGCTTTAAAATGTAAATCAAGAAAGAGTAAGAACACCCGTAGTTGGGCGTGATTTTTAAAAATTTTTCAAAAAAAACGCCTTATAACGCCCCGGCCGCCATTACACAGGGCGTTACCGGGCGTTATTTTTTCAAAAAAAATGAATGTGGCGTGATTATTAAAACGCCATTTTGCAATTGTTGGAGCTTTGACTTGTGTTGACCAATCAATGAGAAATCACTTTGTTTTTTTTTTTGTTTAAGGATTGAAAGGGGCATTATTTAGGGCATTATTCCCACTACGCCAATTATGCAATAACGCCCCATGCTGACTGCGTTGCCACGTGTCGAATAATGCCCCATGGTGAGAACATTATATTTCTTAACCACTAAGAATGAACTAGGATATAAAACATTAAAATTTGAATTTAACTTCAACAAGTCTAATGAGCTAAACCGAACTTAGGTAGGGTCAACCCAAACTCAGTTTGAACAACCTAATATTAACGATAAAATAATTAAAGTAAACAACCCTAGAGAGAGGATCAAATAGAAAGTTTGGTTTGGGTACGACGTGTAGAAGCAATAATAGGACATGTGATAAATAACAAAAAAAAAAAAAACATAGGGAGAAACATTTTAAACAAATACAAATTAGGAGATGAGATCAAATACAAACCTCAATATCTGTAAGAACTATAAGAACCAACCACTATTAGAGATGTGTCATTCATTAAAAAAACTAGACAAGGGTATTTTAGACTTTATCACTCTATTTTTTGAATTTAATTAATTCCAAATTTTAATTATCCCCTATATTAATGCACTATTTCAAATCAAAAATTGAAAATTTCCAACAACAGGCACTTTGTAAATCAGCACAATCTTCATAAATCGCAACAATAGGCACTTTGTTAATCAGCACAATCTCCGCCAACAACAGCCAATTTGTTAATCAGCACTTTGTAACAAATTATTACAACTATATGATTGTTTTAAACTAAGATAAAAGTCAATAAAGATAAGTACCAAGAATTCAAATAAAGAAATAAACAGATAAACTAAAATAAAAACTTGAAATTAATTTTCCATTACGCAGTTAGCATGTGTATTTACATAAATTTAGTTTCCTGTTGTGCTTGTTTTTCAAGTGCAGCAAAAAACAAATTTAATTCCCTGTTGTGCTTGTTTTTCAAGTGCTGCTAAAACATGTGCTACTTATTTTTTTCAGTATGTTTTTAATGTGTTGTTTACACATGTGCTGGTATGTTTCTAAAGTGTTGTTAATACACGTGTTGGTTAGTTTTCAAAGTGCTGATTCAAATCACCTTCAAGCAGGATAAAATCTTATGGGAAGAATATTTAACAAATTTTATGAAATATCTCGATGGGCAATTATATTGTAATTAACACATAATCAGCACATTATGAGCACAATTATAAAACAACTTTTGGTAACTTTTTAAAAAGTTACTTTTATAAATAAAAAAAAAATATAGCAATATGGTACTCATATTAAAGATAAAAAATACTTGATTTTATGGTATATATTTTTAAAAAAAATAATGAAGTATATAAAAGTTATTTTAGTTTAAAAAACCTTGGTGGAATTTGTATTTAATTGAAAATGTCAAATGACTAGCAATTTTACATAATTACCCCTAACTTGTTAGTACTAATTTTTAATTATAAGAGTTTTATTTATAATCAACCATAACCCTTGATTTAAACTATCAATGGTTCAGATATGTTCTTACGGTTCTTACAGTTAGCATTGTTTGTACAGGATCTCAACCCTACAAATTAGTGTCATGTAACCCTAGATCTAAAAGAAAACCCAGTTCTAAAAAAACCCAGTACGTTTTTCTCTTTTACGATTCATCTCACCCCACACCACCACCACCACCACCGCTCATCGTCACCACTCCATGCCCACCCTCATCACTTTGAAGAAACTCAGTTCAATTTTACACAATTATATCAGTTCTTTCTCGTGTTTTTAAGTGAATCAATCTATTCATTCAATCGTTAGTGTTTCTAGCATTTAAATTTCATCAATCGTTAAAGAAATCCTACGAAATCGGCTTGAATATGTGTAAGAAATTTGAAGAATTTTCGTCAATCATTGCGTTATACGATCTGGGTTTTTGAATTGCGTTTTATGATCTGGGTTTTTAGAATTGGATTTTACGATCGGGGTTTTATTATTGTGTATTGTGTTTTACAACCTAGGTTTTCGAATTGCGTTTTACGATCTGGGTCTACCATTGTGAATTGTGTTTTACAACCTGGGTTTTCGAATTGCATTTTACGATCTGGGTTTTATCATTGTGAATTGCGTTTTACGATATGGGTTTTTACCATTGTGAATTGTGTTTTTCGACCAGGGTTTTCGAATTGTGTTTTACGGTTTGGGTTTTACCATTGTTGTAACACCCTTGCTATTATTTTAGGGTTTTCATATTATTTACGTAAGTAAACATGTAATTATAATTACATATACATTGAAAAATACGGTTAAATTAAAACATTTTCAGATTTGAAACAATATAATACAATATGTACAAAATCGTCGTTTTTAAATGACGACGAAACCATGTGCGGAAGCTTGTATCTTGATCGTGTTCGGTTCTTCAATGGGCTTGATCTTCATCCGGGGCATCTTGGCATTCACCTATGATCAAAACCAACATAAAAGTTAGTTTTGATAACTTAAATATAAGTCTAAACAAGTTCTAAGCAACGAATAATCAAACAAAATAATTATTTCCAACTTTGATGTCTCTCGCGTGTCGCGGGAGACCCATCTCAATGTGTCGCGTGTCACGCCCCAAGCTGAGTCCTTCGTCGCGTCGCAGGGGAACCCAATTTCCAGCGGGTTCATTACTGAAACCTGCATTTTCTGCCCAGCTATAATTTTCAACAAAAATCAAACTTGAGATTGTCTTAACTTTTTATCTACAAGTCCGTTTTACGCGATTCCTTTTTCTACGCGTTCGTAATTTAATTCTCCATCATATGGAGTTAAAATTAAACATACAAACTAATAAAATTCCAATTTTAAGCAATCGACTTATTATTCAAAATCAACATTTTGACCCGTTGTATTTAAAACCACCAACTTGATTCTTAAACAACCAAAATACTTACGCTAGTGTATTTTAACCCAAAATCTTTAGCTCGGGTTCGTAATAATAATAATTTTTTTTATAAACTGCGCGACTAGTTCGTAGGCTATGTGCATAAACTGTTTTTGACCCGTTTAGGGAATTTAAGCAATTTAGTCTAAAACTTGCCCTTTTCTAATATTTTTGACCAATATTGTCCTTTTAACTATAAATCTATATGTACGCGTACCTGGCTCGAGTCAATACATAGACCCGTTTTATACCTTGCTTTAACTAACTGATATTCTATGGCGTCGCAATCTACCAAATTGCTAATTGCTCCTGTTAACATATGACTTGACAACAATCATTAGCGATATTGTCAAATGGTGTTTTCACCACCATTTGACCCGTTTGGACTGTATGACCAACATTTGCATAGGTTAATAAAACATGGTTTTCAATTTCTCACTTTCACATCCGACCCATTTCGGATTTTAACTCAAGATCCTTTTTTAAACTAAATTTACATTAGTCGACGCTTGACCATATTTCCATTTTTTTACCCTCTTTCTCATAAGCCATGGTTTCTATCATTTATATTTGTTCCGACCCGTATCATTATGCGTCGGAACCCGTATTTCGAATATTAATCTTCTCGTATTTATAACTTATAGAATTTATACGTATTCTACCAAGAAGTGTAAGTTTCACTTACCTTGCATCCGGTTATGTCCTTTTTCCACATACTCGATCTGTTTGACCCGCTTCTTTTCCCAAGTCTTCATCTAGCTTGTCTAGAGTCAAACTATCATCATCACAATTCATAAGACAGTTAGATTAGTCATAATCGTTTACGACTATTCCATCCTACGGGTTTTATGTCGAATTTTTCATTCGACCATTTCAAAATTATCGATCTAATCATTGGTCGGTTTGACTTTTTAAAAGTCAATTGACTTATCAACATATTCAAATGCACATTTGGTTCATTGAACTCACTTAGGCATATCTCATCCGAACTCTTAATGAAATCAAATTTTACACACAACCAAGTAGACCGCGATTTTATTTAGGCATTTCATCTCATTGAAAATTGGCTGTTTTTGGTGACTTGTTTAACCTATTTACAAGCCTTCAAAAATTATGATTTTTTTTGTGTGGCGTATCTCTCGGAGGGTTAAACCTTGTGTTAAAATTTCAATATCTAACTCTTTACAAAAAATTCGTAAAAATTCATTTACTAAGCTGCAATCAGATTCGTCACTTCTGACTGCAGCTTACGGAAAAATTCATTTAAAATTCCTCGTTTATCCGATCGACGAAATTCCAATTGGCGATTCTTTTAATCACTTAAAACTATCTACATTAAGAATTTGAGATCATAACTCAATTCCTAAATTGAGTTATGACATTCGTAATGGGCTGCAAATTCTGCCAGAAAAAGCAGCTTGAAACTTTGATACGGAAAAATTCATAAAACGCTCAGTGTTCGTCGAAAAATGCGATTCCAGTGGGGTTTTAAAGATATTTCCTGGAGTTACGTTTTAGACTCAAGAAACACATGTTTTTGTCATGTTTTGTTCAGGTTACAGCTAATACAAGTCGGCTGTAAATTCTGATCAGGAGCTGTTTGAATTCAGCTTTCAATTTAAGCATGTTCTTGACATCATAACACTATTTTTTTTGCAATCAAAACCCTAAAAACATCTCATACACGAATTTAGTCAAAACCCACTTATCACCTTCAATGGTGATCATGAAATTCTCAAGCATTGAGCACAATTTCAACAATCTAATAACTAGGGTTTGTTCCTAGACATTATTTCACTCTATTTTCATCCAAACAACAATCATTCAAGCTTAAATTTCGAACTTCATAAATTCATCAAGAATCCCAACTTCATGAATATCAAAAATTTGACATACCTTACGATCCTTGCGACCAGGTGATCGTTTCTATGTATTCATGCATCGGTTTTGGCCTTGAATCAAGCTTCAATTTGATGATTTTGTAGAGTTTAGGGTTTGAGCCCTTTTCTCCTGCTCTGGTCGATCGACCCACACACACCAAGTATGTGTTTTGTTTTCTTTTTTATAAAAATAGTTTGCCCTCTTGGCAATAATGGTCCCTTATGTTTTATTTTGATCAATTTAAGCTATAATTCACTATTTATAACTTAATCACATATTACTAACTAGGTTAATTATTCCTAGTTAATTTAATGGGTCCGGGAAGTCAGAACCCGTTTTATTTTAAGTCCCGTTAACTCGGGCCTTCTATATACTTTGTTTTCTCAAAGTATTTATCCTCCTTTTATTTATTATTAAGCTTATTTATTTAAATCCTAATAATTTCCGGTTTAATCTTTTCTGCTAACGGTATTATACCCGTTGTTTAGTATTAACGGGGTCTAATTACTAAACCCGTTTTCGGGGTGTTACAGTTGTGAATTGTGTTTTACGACCTGGGTTTTACCATTGCATTTTACGCATTCGGTTTTCGATTTTTTTTTCCAAAAGTATAGCAATATTATACTCGTTTCAAAGATAAAGATGCTCGTTTTTATGGTCCAATTTTTATAAAAAAAATAATCTGTATGAAAAAGTTATTAACGTTTTAAAAATGAAGAAATTAGAGAAAAGAAAAATTATTAATTTAGATGGGCTAGAATACGTCAAAACTAACCCACGTGTACCTTATTTTTCTTCAATTCCAGTTTAAGCCCTTAACTACTCAATAATAGATTGTCAATATTATTTTCTAACCTTTTTACCCGAAGAAACTTCCTAGACCCAACAAGCCTAATATCTACAATAAAAATATTTGTCATTTTCTATAATACACCGTAAGGTATAAGTTAATTCATAAAATATAATTACACATGGGGCAACATTATTGAAAAGACGGTGGAAAATAAATAATAAAGAATGAAAAGATGGTGGAAAATAAATAATAAAGAATGATTTAAAAAGTCGTTGGATCCCACATTTCCCGGCCATTCCGCTTAAATGGTCTTGCTTTTATCACGACCAACAGCCTAATCATTCTTTATGCTACATGACTGCTTTTACAACACTTGTAATAATTTCATAACTTAGCATGCACCATATAATATTTAAATTTTAATTAATTTTAATTTTAATATATAAATTTAATTTGTACAACCACTTTACTCCTAAAACTTATGGCCTATGGGAATACGTTTCTAACATTAAGTTTGATGAATATGCTTAAATACAGGTTGTTCTAAAAGGTATACTTCTAAAAGTGGCGTATCGGGAATACGTTTCTAACAATAAGTTTGATGAATATGCTTATATGCTGGTTGTTCTAAAAGATATTCTGGCTTTTGGGGAATACGTTTCTAACACTAAGTTTGATGAATATGCTTATAATATGCAGGTTGTTCTAAAAGGTATACTCCTAATGCTAGATATTAGATTACTATGATCGGTGACCAATGACAGTCATTTCTCCACTGCATTTAGCATGGTTGTTACTGTGGTCGTTGACCTAAAGAAGAGTTAATTACTGTTTTCGTCCCCGTGGTTTGTCAAAAATCACTATTTCAGTCCATTAGTTAAAAATTGCGATTTCAGTCCCTGTGGTTTCACTTTCGTAACCATTTCAGTCCCTGTGGTTTCACTTTCGTAACCATTTCAATCCATTTATTCTGTTAGTACAGGGACTGAATGGTTACGAGGTTGACTGAAATGGTTACGAAAGTGAAACCACAGGGTCTAAAATCGGAATTTTTAAACTAATGGACTGAAATAGTGATTTTTGACAAATCACAGGGACGAAAATAGTAATTAACTCCCTAAAGAATTTATCATATCATTAAGGGTATGTTTGTTTTGGGGCAATGGAATGAAAGAAGGAATGGAATGAACGAGGTAATGGAATGGACGAGGGAATGCAATGGATCATTAGAATTCCATGTCGTGTTTGGTTACCATGTGAATGGAATGAATTATTATTGTGTATTGTTCGGTAGGCAAGAAAAACGGAGTAATAAAATTAGCGGTGAGTGGTGGTGGTGGTCGGTGGTAGTGATTGTGGGTGGTTATAGGTGGCGGTGGTGGGTGTCGGCGGCGGCGATGGGTGGTGGTGGCGGCGAGTGGCGGTGGGTACGACGGTGACGACGAGTGGTGGTGGCGATAAGGTGGCCGTTGGTGGTGGGTGGCAGCAAAGGTGGCGGTTGGTGGCGGCGGCGGCGGCGGTTGGTGGTGGCGGTGGTGGTGGTGGCGTCGATGATGGTGGTGGGCGGCAGCGACGAGTGGCGTTGGCGGTTGGTCGTAGATGTGGCTGATAACGGTGGCGAGTGGGTGGCGGCGGCGGCGGCGGTGGTTGTTGAGGTGAGGTGGTGGCGGGTGGCGGCGATGGCGTCAGTGGTGGGTGGTGGTGGGTTGTGGCGAAGGTCGTGGGTTGTGGTGTTGTTGATGAATGGTGCAAGAGGGGATGGAATGGAAAAAAAACATGGGGGTGGAAGGAATGATTTTGAGGGAATGGAATGCTTTTTGGAATGGGTGATTTCATTCCATTGACCAACCAAACACTCTTTTCTTCATTCTCTCGTAATCATTCATTCCATTCCCCCTCTCATTCCTGCATACCAAACACTACCTAAGGCTAGTACTTTATTATTCATTAGTTTAGAGTTGACGACATAGATGTTCTTTGTGGGTTGCATAGATTTCAAAATTGGATCAAATGTTCACAGGTGGTCTCTATGGTTGAATTTTCATAACTTTGATGGTCCTTACCATGGATGGCTGTTAAATTTCTCCTTAAGTGAGTGTGAAATGCATATTCTAGTCCTACTAAAACACAAAGCAATTAAAAAATAAAAATATTTAGATTTAACCACCACAATCACCACATTCACAAACCACCACCTCCTCCACCTTCACAAACCACCGCCGCTACCACCTCCACCGGCAACCAACACCATATCCCATTTTTTTAGTAGATATCCCATTTTTTTAGTAGACCCAACCAGTACAAACCAGACCCCATTTCCCGTCATCACCACGCCCGACCTATGTCGTCGGTCACCACCACTCCCACCTCATTACCCGTCACCACCTCATAACCATTTGTAGCTTTTAGATTTCATCATCTCATGCTAGTTCATTTTAAGTTGTTGAGGTAAGATCTGTAAATTGGGGAACGTTCACCACCGGATGCCACCGCCATTCTCGCCTATACAGATTCTGTTGTGAAGCATCACCACACAAGTTACAAAAATCCCCCTCTGCGCTCCCGAATAGCGACATGTTCAAAGTTTTCATTTAGGTTTTCAATCATGAACCAGGTACCAAGCTAGAATGTTTTCTCATTTTATGAGATTTTAAGTTGAAAGATTATTAACTTGTATAATCTGCTTGAACCACATGTTTGAATATGACCTTTATCTGATTCAAACAGATTTGGTGGTGGTTATAGAATGGTGTAATCTTTGATCTCGTGATCGATATTATGGATAAGTTTGCATATAAATTTAGAGGGTATTAGTGTGTATGAGTATACATAGATAGCTGGAGTTAGTTACAGTTTGTTAGTAGTTATCAGGATCCTCTCCCTTGTCTATATATAGAGAATTCCTTGACTTGTACTAATAAACTGAATTCATTAGATTGTTTGTTATGCTCATACCTGATTCACATGGTATCAGAGCTCTCAGACCATCTTCCATAATTTCCTGCCAGTTCTGTTACTTTTCCAGCTAAACCTCCATGTTTTCTGATCATATCTGACTCTTCCGATCTTCTCTTTTTTTTTCTTTTCTTCATCATGACAACAACAAGTAATATTTCTTCAATTTCTTCTTCTATTTCTACACCAAATCTACCAAATCTCATACAGTTAGTCTCAATAAAGCTTGATGAATCAAATTATCTCAATTGGAAACATCAAATGCTAACTGTTCTAAAAACTCTTGGATTGTTAAAGTTTTTAAACAGAGAAATACCTGTTCCTGTTGCTGGATCTGAAGAACGTGAAGTATGGGACAAGACAGATGGATATGTAACGATGTTCATCACAGCAACTTTATCTTCTTCACTACTGTATCTTGCACGAGGCTCTAATTCATCTTCTTAACTATGGAAAAATGTTGAAGATTCATTTAATCAGCAGGTTTTTGCAAAACAAAACCAATTTTGAACTCAATTTCACCTATTGAAACAGAATTCGAAGTCTGTTACCGAGTATCTGACTTAAGCCAAAGAACTTGCTGATTCACTCGATGCAGTTCGTGACTCTGTTTCTGATCAAGCCCTAGTTCAACCGATACTTGACGGACTAAATGCAGACTACAAATTATTTGTTCTTAATGTTGAGAATGGTGATGTGAGATCTAACTATCATCAGTTACGAGCAAAATTTCTGACATATGAAGCGCGTCTGCAACAATTTTCAGAATCTTCTCCTCCAGTTTCCGCCATGGCCGCACTACAAATCAACCCACCCCATCACATGATACTTAATTGCAACAAGTTGTATGTCAGATTTGTTCAAAATTTGGACACAATGCTGCCAATTGCTATCACCGATTTAGTCCTATTGATTAATCATCCTACAATCGGAATAATGGTGGTCGCTGGCGAGGTGGACGTGGTAGTTATGGTGGTAGAGACGGCGGCCAACGAGGTCAACGGTGGCAGAACGGTGGTGGTATTCGTCACTTCTCTACCAATCTTGCTGAAATGGGATCTAGGGTTTTCTCTAAGATGGGATCTCCTACTACGCAGCCTAATGTGCATCTTGGTCAATCTGGTTATGACCAACGTATATTTGGCAGTCAACAGGCCTCTTCTATTTTGGGTCCTGGCCCATCTATATCTTCTAACCCTATTGCTAGTCAGGTACATGGCCTAAACACTTCATTCATTACTACGGGTTTTATTGGGCCATCTTATCAAGGAATTGGGCCTGTTTCTGGATCTGGGCCACATACGAGTGTTTCTGGTTCAGGATTTCATCAGCCTTCGGGGCTTCATGATGCTACTCCCTCGGGATTTGGGCCTCGGGATTTCGCCATGTGGGCTAGTCAGCAGTCCTCACCGCATTTTGGACTTTCAGCTGATTTATCTAGTATTTGTGATCATGTTGACTCTTGGATTCCATATTCCGGTGCTACAGCCCACATGACTGCCGACTCCTCTCTTGTCTTTGACTCGGTTCCCTATTCTGGTTCTAAGAAGGTTGTCGTTGGCAATGGTATGTCTCTCACTATTTCACATATTGGTACCGCTTTACTTCATTTATCAAACCATACTCTTAATCTTAGACATGTTCTTGTGGTTCCTGGCTTAGCCAAGAACCTTTTATTGATCACGCAGTTAGTGATTGATCATCCTATAGATGTTGTTTTCTCACATTTTGGTCTGTCTATTCCGACTTTGGCTGGACAGCTCCTCCACCACACGCGTGGTAGTCCTCATCAGCTGTACTCACTTGCTGCTTTCATGTCTGCTTCCCAAGAGACTTGTCATTCCAGATTAGGACATCCTTCTCACTCCATGATGTCTATATTTTCTTTTTTTAATTTTTCAAATAAATCTGTGCATGAACATTGTGTTGCTTGTAGTGTATCAAAATCATCTAGACTACCTTTTGCTTCTTTTATATCACATTCTACTGTTCCGTTGCATATTATTCATTGTGATATTTGGGGACCTTCCCCTGTTATGTCTAGATCTGGATATCGTTACTTTATTACATTTATTTCGTTGCACTTTATTACGTTTATTGATGATTATAGTCGGTTTACATGGACCTTCCCCATTAAACATCTTCAGTGTGATGGTGCTCCTGAGCTGATTCATGGATAGATGGCTAGATTCCTATCTGATTCTAGTATCGCTTATCGTATTTCGTGTCCGTATACACCTCAACAAACTAGGGTTGCCGAGCGAAAAAACCGACATCTTTCTGAGGTTGATCGTGCTCTTCTTTTTCACGCTCATCTACCAAAATCTCTTTGGTATGATGCATATGCTACTGCTGCATTTCTTATCAACCGGTTACCTTCACCGGTTCTTCATTATTCTTCTCCTTATGAGATTCTATTCGGTTCTCGACTGGATTATTCCATTCTTCGTACTTTTGGGTGTTTGTGTTATCCGTTTCTTGGTGATACTCGGGCAGATAAACTTTCACCCAAATCTACTCCGTGCATCTTTGTTGGCTTTGCTCCTAGTCATAGTGGTTATCTTTGTTATGATCCTCATACAGACCGTACTTATACTTCTCGTCATGTTATCTTTCATGAGACGGTTTTTACCTTACCAGGTTCTTCTTCTACTACTACTTCATCTTCTCCTCCTTCCGTTCCTCTTTCATCATTTTTCATTCCTTCTTCTTCTTCTTCTTCTTCTATTTAATCTTCCACTCATTCTTCATTATTATTTCCTTCACTATCTTCCTCTCCCTCTTCTCTTTCACCATCTCCTCATGCCTCTTCCCCTCCACCTCCACATCCACCTCCACATCCACCTCCACCTCCACCTCCCACTTTGACTCATCCTATGGTCACTCGTTCTCGTGATCATACTCTTCAGCCTCGCCAGTTTCCTGATCATGTGGTTTTTCATGCCACTACCACTCCTACTACTGAGCCATGTCTGTTTGGTGGGATGCGATGCGTTCGGAGATTGGTGCTTTACATGCCAACTAGACTTGGGTTCTGGCTCCCACTGATGCCAACATTATTGGCTATAAGTGGGTCTACAGGATTAAGCATAATCCTGATGGTTTTATTAGTCGATATAAAGCCCGACTTGTTGCTAAGGGCTTTCATCACACTGAGGGTATTGACTATACTGAGACTTCTAGACCTGTAGTCAAACCTACTACTATTCGACTTGTTCTTTCAGTTGCTTTCTCTCGGGGATGGTCTATTCGTCAGGTTGATGTCAACAATGCGTTCTTACATGGGGATCTTTGATGTGTGTAAAATGCAACATATAAAACACATCAATTAAGGCATAAAACTAACCCTTTTTAAGTACTAATGTTGGAAAAAGAGTGTTTTTGTCTTCCTTTTGTATTTTCAGGATGAAATGAGCTCAAAATCACAAAAGAAGCAAAAAGACCACTAATTCTACCATAAATACAAGAAAAGGAACAAAAGTAAACTGCCCGGACCCTCAACGGCACCTCCCAAGACAAAGAGAAGAGAACAGAGCCTGAACACGCCCCGTGTCCAGTGAACACGGGGGCGTGCCCAGGAAGCAGCAGAAAAGACAAACCAGTAGAAGCTTCCATTGCTCACCACGGGGCCGTGCCCAGCGGACACGGGGGCGTGTTGAAAGTACAGCAGGCGCATTAATTGTAATTCGCAATTACAATTAATGAAGAGAGAGAATGTCAGACGGGCACGGGGCCGTGTTCAGCGAACACGGGGCCGTGTCCAGCGTTCTGTTCAGCCTATAAATAGAGGAGCTTGGCTTCATTCTCTCTCATCCCTTGGCACACCACCTCTCTCACACTTCATCCACCACCCACCACCACCATAACACCATCATCCACCACCATCATCCATTGTCCATCATAGAGTGTGTGAGTCGTCTCGGGATCCAAGATTGATCGTAAGAGTTCTTGACAATCAAGGCCATGTTTGCCTAAGTCTCTTACATCACTTGGTGAAGACAAGTGTTTAGTATAATACTTTTTATTTTTAATCTTTTGCACTTTTTATTTGGTTTTGTATTAATGACTTTAATAACTAGTTACTTATGTTGAAGGTGATCTTTCCTTATCATTTGTCCGTGGTGTCTTGGCATTATTTTACTGTCTATATAAAATAAAAGATTTTCACCATTCATATCTCCACGGTCTATATGGAGGTATGTTGGCTACCTGGTCGGGGGTTAAGGGAACGGTTTGGTAAAGGTCTTGCCCTTGTTCAGCGTTTAGAGGTCCTGCTTGGGACCTGGGTCAAATTTAGTAGGATCTCCTTCAATGCCCATAGGTATTGGATGGCGGGGATCCAAACTCTTTGACCCCCTCATAAGCTAACTACTATTAATACTATAACCCGGCTATTTAGGACTGTATCCCTGCTGACTCAGACTACTTAGCCGAGGGTAACGTCACCGCCAAAAGCGGGGCCTACCATAATTTGCATTAATAACTTAATTCATTATCTTTCAATAATCCGACCCTTTAGGATTGTATCCTTGCTGACTCAAACTACTGGGTTGAGGGTAACGTCGCCTTCAAAAGAGGGGCCTACTACAATAACTAAGATAATCTCTTAAACAAGTGCAAAAGTGCGAAAATAATCAAAGGTTATACTAATACACGTGTCGGATCCAAGTGATTCATCTTGTCTATCTGTTTTTATTTTATTTTCTTTTTCAGCATTTAGTTAATTTTTATTTTTCTTAGTTTAAAACATTTTTCTAACTTTTTGATTTGATTAGACGTTGAGGATAAACCGGTATTAAAAGCTCTTGTGTCCTTGGACGACCTCGGTATCTTACCAACACTATACTACGTCCACGATGGGTGCACTTGCCCATATGTGTGTTTAGTGTTAGTAAATATCGTGTTTTATAAATTTAAAACTTGGCTAAAAGTGTAAAAAGGGCTTAAATATATATCTAAAAATATAACACACTTCACGCACATCAAGTTTTTGGCGCCGCTGCCGGGGACACAAGGATTTTAAGAAAGCTTAAAATCGACGGCCTAATCAGCTTTTCAAAACGCGCGCATTTTTCTGCATTTTAGTTTAGTTTTGCATTTACAGTAGCTTGAACACGGGGCCGTGCTCGCTGAACACGCCCCCGTGCTGCATATTTTTTAGTTAGATACCCAGATACAGAGTCTGACCACGGGGCCGTGTTCACTCAACACGCCCCCGTGCTCAACGTGACCAGTTAATTTAATTAAAACGCCCAGATACAGTCCCTGAACACGGGGCCGTGTTCACCCAACACGGGGCCGTGTCCAGCTTCTGTTTCCGTCTTATTTTTGTTTTCTGGTCCCGAGACTCAGTTGTGGTCTGTTGAGTGATTCTTATGGATCAATACTCAAGAGATTACAACTACACCTATGATGAGGATGATTATAGAGGTAATTATTGCACTAATTGTCGTAATGCACACTCGGTTCAATATAATACTTCATATCAACCATCCAATTCATACAACCATTATGAGGAGCCCAGGTACGAGCCATCAACTTCATACACATCCTATGAAGACCAAAGGTATGAACCTCCTTCCTCATACTCATATTTTGATGAACCAAGGTATGAGCCTTCATACTCATACTTTGAAGATTCAACATATGAGCCACCACCTTCATACACTTATTATGAGGAACCATGGCGTGAACAACCCACCTCATATGAGTACTATGAAGAACAAAGTTTCGACCCTTATCCATCATATACTTATAATGAAGAACAATGGTGTGAACCATCTACTTCATATGAGTACTATGAGGAACCAAGGATCGAACAACCGGATTCAAGCTTAGAGGATCCAAATTCTTTCAATCTCACCGAAGTGACCAATAGGATATTAGAACACATTAAAACTATCGAACGTTGCATGAAAGAATCTCGCGCAAGGGAAGAGGAATCCCGCGCGAGAGAAGAGTTAAAAAGTAATAATAACGTAGAGGTAGTTGAAAATGTAAAAATGGAAGAACAAGAAAGTGAAAAACAGACACATGAGTTAAACAACGAAAATGGTGAGTCCGATAATGTTAAAATTCAAGAAGAGTCTAATTTAGATGAAATTATTCTCTTGTCACCTACTTTCGAAAACCATTGTTTAATGACCCCTCATGCCAAGTTTTTAAAAGAGTTAAACACTAGTGCTAAAATCAAAGAAATGGTAAGTGTTAAGTTAACTAATGATCAAACCTCGCTAATAAAAGAAGATCCTTTTGAAATTAACATCACACCGGTTCCATGTTTCTTTCAAAATTCGTTTATTAGTAATGTCACTATTGATAAAGATCTTTGTGTTAACATAATGCCCAACTACATTTTTGAAAAGTTAAGTATTAGTGATTTTACTCCACTTCAAATACCCATTTTTCTATCCGACCGAAAAGTAATGAAATCAATCGGTGTAGTCGAAGATATTTTGGTTCAAACAAATCAAATGGTAATCCCAACCGACTTCGTCATCTTAGATGATGCCCCCCTAGTCTTGGGAAAACCTTTTGTACAAACTCACAAAGCTTTGAAAAACCGGAAATTCAACACTCTAACTCTTCAATTAGGGGCATTCAAAAGGAGCATAGATCTTGAGCGCTCAATGAAATATCCTTTTGGCAACAATGACCCCCTAATTGAAGATGAAGCTGAACCACCTGATACAAACCACGAGGAAGACCACTTTGTCGACGAAGAGGTAGCCATAGAACAAACTTTTAAAGTTCTTGATCTAGATGAACCACAAAATAAGGTGTCTCCTAAAGACCCACCCATCGAGCTCAAAGAACTCCCTAAGGGTTTGGAATATGCTTTTCTAGGCAAAGATGGTAGTCTACCTGTAATTATTTCGTCTAAATTAACTAGCATAGAAAAAGAAAAATTAGTTAACCTACTTAAAAAACACAAAAATGCGATCGCTTGGAAGCTTGTAGATATTAAGGGAATAAGTCCTTCCATGTGCACGCACAAAATTTTAATGAATGATGACTACAAAACGGTGATTCAACCACAACGAAGAGTGAACCCCAATGTTCAAGAAGTGGTTAAAAATGAAGTCATCAAACTACTCGACGCCGGACTAATCTACCCTATCTCCGATAGCCCGTGGGTAAGTCCCGTCCAAGTAGTCCCAAAGAAAGGAGGTATGACGGTAATAACTAACGAGAAAAATGAATTAATACCCACAAGAACCGTCACAGGATGGAGAGTCTGTATAGACTATAGGAGATTAAATGAAGCAACAAGGAAAGACCACTTTCCTTTGCCCTTCATTGATCAAATGTTAGAAAGATTATCCGGTCATAAATTTTATTGTTTCTTAGATGGTTTTTCAGGTTACTTCCAAATACCGATAGCACCAGAAGACCAAGAGAAAACAACTTTCACATGCCCCTACGGAACTTTTGCATATCGACGCATGCCATTCGGTCTATGTAATGCGCCTGCAACATTCCAACGTTGTATGGTCGCCATTTTCCATGATATGATTGAAAAAACCATGGAAGTCTTCATGGATGACTTTTCCATCTTTGGAGACTCATATGATCAATGCCTCGATAATCTTGAACGAATGCTATCCCGATGTGAGGAAACTAACCTCGCCCTTAACTGGGAAAAATGCCATTTCATGGTAACAGAGGGAATAGTACTCGGACATAAAATCTCAAGCGAAGGAATGGAAGTTGATCGAGCAAAAATTGAGACTATATCTCGATTACCTCCTCCATCCTCCGTGCGAGCAATCAGAAGTTTCCTAGGGCATGCCGGATTCTATAGAAGGTTTATCAAAGACTTTTCGAAAATTTCAAGACCTCTAACAAAATTGCTTGAAAAAGATGCACCCTTCATCTTTGACAAGGAATGCAATCAAGCATTTCTAACCCTCAAGGAAATGCTAGTCAATGCACCTATCATGATAGCACCAGATTGGAAATTTCCTTTCGAAATCATGTGCGATGCAAGCGACTTTGCTGTTGGAGCAGTATTGGGACAAAGAAAAGAAAAACATTTCCACCCAATTTATTATGCTAGTAAAACTCTAAATGATGCACAAGAAAATTATACAACTACAGAAAAAGAGTTACTAGCGGTGGTGTTTGCTTTTGATAAATTTCGTTCTTATCTTGTTCTTTCTAAAACAATAGTTTATACAGACCATGCAGCCATCAGGTACCTCTTCAAGAAGCAAGACGCAAAACCCCGTTTGATAAGGTGGATTTTACTCCTCCAAGAATTCGACATTGAAATCAAGGACAAGAGAGGAGCAGAAAACACTGCTGCAGATCACCTCTCACGCTTAGAAGACCCAGCTTTGGAGACAACCAGGGACGAGCATATCAACGAAAAATTTCCCACGGAGTCCCTGGAAATGATGGAAAGCAGACAAGAACCATGGTATGCCGACTACGCTAATTTCTTAGCTAGCGGTATAGTCACCAAAGGATGGCCACATCATCAAAGGAAAAAATTCTTTGCTGATGTAAAGCATTACTTTTGGGAAGACCCCTATCTTTTCAAAATGTGTGCCGATCAACTCATCCGAAGGTGTGTCCATGGTAATGAAGCACGAAGAATACTCCGTCATTGTCATGAAAGTCCATACGGAGGACATCATGGTGCCGCAAGTACCGCAAGAAAGGTATTTGATTCGGGATTTTACTGGCCAACCATTTACAAGGATGCACAAAACCTTGTAAAGACATGTGATGCCTGCCAAAGATCGGGTAATATTTCTTCCAAAAACGAAATGCCTCAAAATGGCATTCTCGTTTGTGAAATCTTTGATGTGTGGGGACTCGATTTCATGGGACCTTTCCCGCCTTCAAAAGGAAACAAATATATACTTGTGGCGGTCGATTACTTGTCTAAATGGGCAGAGGCCGAAGCTCTTCCAACAAATGATGGAAGAGTAGTAGTAAAATTCCTAAAAAAATTGTTCTCTCGTTTCGGCACACCAAAGGCATTAATAAGTGATAGAGGTACCCATTTTTGTAATCATCAACTCGAAAAAATCTTAACAAGATATGGGGTCTATCACCGGGTCTCAACAGCATATCATCCTCAAACAAATGGGCAAGCCGAAGTGACTAATCGAGGTTTAAAACGAATACTTGAGAAAACCGTAGGGATAAATAAAAAAGAATGGGCTGACAAACTAGACGACGCTTTATGGGCTTTTCGAACCGCTTATAAAACCACTATAGGCACAACCCCATATAAACTAGTCTATGGAAAAAGTTGTCACTTGCCAGTAGAAATTGCTCACAAAGCCTACTGGGCAATAAAAAACGTAAACTTAGACTTAGAAGTTGCCGGTAAGAATCGATTTTGTCAAATAAACGAATTAGAAGAACTTAGGAATTATGCATATTCTAACTCCGAAATTTATAAAGAAAGAATGAAAAATTTGCATGATAAATATATTAAATCTAATGAATTTCGGATTGGAGACCAAGTTCTACTGTTCAATTCGCGACTTCGATTGTTTCCTGGTAAGTTAAAATCTAGGTGGTCGGGACCTTTTTCAGTCACCCATGTTTTTCCACACGGTGCAGTAGAAATTAAAACTCGAAATGGGACACCATTCAAAGTCAATGGCCAACGGCTGAAACTCTACAGAGGATCCATTGAGGATGAGGAAGAGGAAATCGCACTTCAAACGGTCAACGAATAAACTCATACCCGACATGTTACAGGTAAGTATACATTCGAAACTGGTAAAATCATCTAACCATTATTCGGAGATAAGGGGCATGCACACAAACACGTTAAAAAAAAAAAAAAAAAAAAAAAAATTTAAAATTTCACCCGGCACGGGGCCGTGTTCGCTGAACACGGGGCCGTGTCGAGGCGACTGTCGGGATAAAACCCTCTTTTTCTATCAGTTACACCATTCCACACGCCCCGTTTCGCCGAGAACTCTCTGGTTTAGAGCGATTTTCTGCCGATTTCGAACGTTACCGCCAAGCCTAACAACGTCAAGGTATGATTCTATCCTTCTTAGTAGTTAGATTAGTTACTTGCATGTAGTTAAAACATCAAAAATTGGGGGAAATCTAGGGTTCTTCACGTTCATCCGGATCAAACTCAAAATTTTTGATGAAAATTGTTAGTAGTAGTTTAGAGTAGAGTAGTAGGAAGTAAATAGCCATGTATTGTTGATAGATTTGTCCGATTTCCAACTAAAAACACAAACCCTTGTTCTTGAACCGAAAAACTCAAAATTGAAAGGGTAAATGGTTTGATTTTGGAAAAATGACACTTAGGGTTTCATTTTCGGGGGAAACCGCTGCTATTAGGCTAAAAATTTTCAGATTTTCGAAACCGGGACGAAAAAATGAAAATTAGGTGTTACAGACGCCTGAACACGGGGCCGTGTTCGCTGAACACGGGGCCGTGTCCAGCCTACTGTTTGCAGTTTTCAACCTGAATTTCCATGTTTCGCACTAACTTTTGCTGTATTCTTTTCAGATGTCCAAATTCACACGGTTCAATGCCAGTGAACTTGACGCCAGGGCTCGCTACGAGATCCAACAAACAAGGCCCGAAGAGTATCCAAGGCGGGCATGTACCGATCTTCTGACAATGGTGAACCAACTGGACCGCTTCAACAACATAGTGACAGGTCCACTGCACGTAGCATTGACTACCCGACTTCGGTCGGTCCATCAATGCACATTGGAGTTCTATAGCACGTTCATCTTCAACTCGAGACGCGACCCGTTTGATCACGAGGCGGTCGAGTTTCGATGTGGGGGTACGACCTATAGAACCTCCATGGCGCAGTTCGGATCAATCATTGGGCTGTACAAAGACGAAGAAGCGGGGAACGAAGAGAATACCGGGGGATTGCGAGACCTGGACGCAACAGAACGCCAAGCCGCATGGGCTCAAATCGGTGAGGGGATCTACAACTCCAGCAGCACAAAGAGTACCAAACTGAGAGACCCGTTATATCGCTACATCCATAGGCTCCTCACGTACTCGCTGAACCAACGCCATGACAGTAGTGGCGTTGTTGGGGTTAGAGATTTGGTTGTCCTTCACTGCATCCACAACCGGAAGCCTCTCGATGTTCCTTACCTCCTACTGCGGAACATGCACTTGAACCGCCTTGCCTCTGCTCCTACACCAATCTTCTTCGGGGGATGGGTGTACCGTCTTTTCAAGCACTTCGCGAACATCCCGAAATCCTTCGAAAGGAGTCCATGGTCGGGACGGGTTGATTACCATATCTGCCGGGCCATGAACTTGCTCTATGAAGCGGAGGACGGGACGGTGAGCTTTCAGAGGACGCAAGGCTACGCATGGAACCCGCAAGAGGCTCTAGTTCTTCATGCACCACCTCCACAGTACCAATACCCTCCCCAAGGCGAACAGGGTCAATCCTCCTCTCAAGGAGGCGGTTTTCCTAATTTCCAAAGTTTGCATGATCTTTTGCAGGAAAACCTCATGTGCACCCGGAACACCTACAACCTCGCCAACAACACACACCTCCGGGTAGGAGCTATCGAACGCAGCGTCAACGATATACAAGATGATATCGGTAGCATCCGGGAGTACATGGCGAGGCAGGGAGGCGGAGGTGAAGACAGTGATGAAGATATGGAGTAGGAGGCTGGGAGGAGCAAAGGGCTAGCTGGTGATGAGCCCACAGGTTTGATTACCCTTCTTATCCATCGAACAATTCATGGCCTGCGTGCCATTTGTCAAGACAATTTACTTTCCTTAACTACTTTTTATCTTTATTTTGTTTTTACTTTATGTTTGGATAATATTTGACTATGGTAAGATTAGGATGGTTTGTGCTTGGTTGGATGGTATTGAATGCTTGAACAGGTGCAATGCAAGGGTTAGAATGCTAAACATTAGCACTCGCAGCCCTAGGAGGAAGAAACCGGGAGAAAACCCTATTTTTTTCGGCTAACAGACTGTCACCACGGGGACGTGTTCACCCAACACGCCCCCGTGTCCATCTCCCAGTTCTGCTGTTTGGCTACTGACCTGCAGATTTTTGTCGGACACGTGGCCGTGTTCACCCAACACGCCCCCGTGTTCACCCTCTGTAAGTTTTTCGTTACTGGCAGTTCGCCACGGGGCCGTGTTCAATGGACACGGGGCCGTGTCCAGAGCGCCAGTAACACAAATCTTTGTCTTTAAACAAGATTTTACATATTCAAATCAACCAAAAACTTTATTTTTGGACACATTGAGGACAATGTGTAATTTAAGTGTGGGGGGGATGCTAAAACCTTGGAATTTTGCAAAATCCTAAAACAAGCCTTACACAAAACTCTATTGGAACCGCTAAACACCCCAAATTTTTTCAAAAACTTTTTCAATTTTTTTTTTTATTTACTTGTCTTAGTTTAAGTTGGGAATAACAAGTTATAAAAGGGTTATATTTTTACAAACTTACAACCGATAGCGTCGTGATAAAAAGAACTAACATAAGAAAATTATGAAACGGTATAACAAGTCTAGCTAAAATTCGATTATATATGCTTGGTCACATTAAAAACCCATTCCCACAAAAAGTGAGTTTTGAGCCTTTATTGAGCATAAGAATACACATACTTAGATTAAATGCTCATTTTTCGTTTCTTGTGTGAATAGCCGCTCGGTCTTTACAAATCTAGAACTTGCCACGACGATACATTCCCGGTCCTTACCAACTTAAACCCAAGTAAGTAAATGATGGAGGCATTAGGACTAACTATTTTTTTTTTCTTTCAAAACCATTATTTTTTATTTTTTTACCTACCCAAAACCCCCCTAGAAAACCCCTTTGAGCCTAAACCTTTCATTTCATTACCCCCAAAACAATTTTCTACCCACCAAAAACCTTTTTCATTTTTTCACCTTTATTTTAGTGACAAACTCGGTTTTTCATAAACATACCTTTACGTGAAAAAAAAAAAAAAAATGATGAAGTCAAAAACAAACATAAGCTACAAAAAGCTTGTTTGGAGAAATACTTCAAAAATAAATGTCACCAAAAATAAGGTATTTCACGAAAAACCGACACTTGTTACAATTTTCGCCCTTTTTACTAACCACTAACCAACCACCCACCTTTAAACCCAAGCCTTCGCCCCAAAAGACCTCTTGATATTTACAAAGGTAAAAGTTAAAAAGGAGGAGGATTGATCGCTTGGCAAGCATATGGAAAATGTAAATCCGTGCCGCTCTCGAGCGATTCACTTAAATATACACCTTCGGCCGAGTGATTGAGTGATCTCCCGTGAGGTATGTGAACTTGTATATAAATGGAATTTTAATAAGGCATGCTATGCCCAAATAAGTAGTTTATCTTATGAAAAGTTCAAAATAAACCATGACGAATAAGATTGTAAATAAGGTAAAAATAGAACCTATACAAACCTTGGATTCCCGACACTCTAGGACAAGTTAAAAAAAAAAAAAAAAAAAAAAAAAAACTTCTCTTCTACCTATTCCATTTGGGAGTGTAAGCCACATTAAAAAGAGTTTTGCTTGAGGACAAGCAAAAGTTCAAGTGTGGGGGTATTTGATGTGTGTAAAATGCAACATATAAAACACATCAATTAAGGCATAAAACTAACCCTTTTTAAGTACTAATGTTGGAAAAAGAGTGTTTTTGTCTTCCTTTTGTATTTTCAGGATGAAATGAGCTCAAAATCACAAAAGAAGCAAAAAGACCACTAATTCTACCATAAATACAAGAAAAGGAACAAAAGTAAACTGCCCGGACCCTCAACGGCACCTCCCAAGACAAAGAGAAGAGAACAGAGCCTGAACACGCCCCGTGTCCAGTGAACACGGGGGCGTGCCCAGGAAGCAGCAGAAAAGACAAACCAGTAGAAGCTTCCATTGCTCACCACGGGGCCGTGCCCAGCGGACACGGGGGCGTGTTGAAAGTACAGCAGGCGCATTAATTGTAATTCGCAATTACAATTAATGAAGAGAGAGAATGTCAGACGGGCACGGGGCCGTGTTCAGCGAACACGGGGCCGTGTCCAGCGTTCTGTTCAGCCTATAAATAGAGGAGCTTGGCTTCATTCTCTCTCATCCCTTGGCACACCACCTCTCTCACACTTCATCCACCACCCACCACCACCATAACACCATCATCCACCACCATCATCCATTGTCCATCATAGAGTGTGTGAGTCGTCTCGGGATCCAAGATTGATCGTAAGAGTTCTTGACAATCAAGGCCATGTTTGCCTAAGTCTCTTACATCACTTGGTGAAGACAAGTGTTTAGTATAATACTTTTTATTTTTAATCTTTTGCACTTTTTATTTGGTTTTGTATTAATGACTTTAATAACTAGTTACTTATGTTGAAGGTGATCTTTCCTTATCATTTGTCCGTGGTGTCTTGGCATTATTTTACTGTCTATATAAAATAAAAGATTTTCACCATTCATATCTCCACGGTCTATATGGAGGTATGTTGGCTACCTGGTCGGGGGTTAAGGGAACGGTTTGGTAAAGGTCTTGCCCTTGTTCAGCGTTTAGAGGTCCTGCTTGGGACCTGGGTCAAATTTAGTAGGATCTCCTTCAATGCCCATAGGTATTGGATGGCGGGGATCCAAACTCTTTGACCCCCTCATAAGCTAACTACTATTAATACTATAACCCGGCTATTTAGGACTGTATCCCTGCTGACTCAGACTACTTAGCCGAGGGTAACGTCACCGCCAAAAGCGGGGCCTACCATAATTTGCATTAATAACTTAATTCATTATCTTTCAATAATCCGACCCTTTAGGATTGTATCCTTGCTGACTCAAACTACTGGGTTGAGGGTAACGTCGCCTTCAAAAGAGGGGCCTACTACAATAACTAAGATAATCTCTTAAACAAGTGCAAAAGTGCGAAAATAATCAAAGGTTATACTAATACACGTGTCGGATCCAAGTGATTCATCTTGTCTATCTGTTTTTATTTTATTTTCTTTTTCAGCATTTAGTTAATTTTTATTTTTCTTAGTTTAAAACATTTTTCTAACTTTTTGATTTGATTAGACGTTGAGGATAAACCGGTATTAAAAGCTCTTGTGTCCTTGGACGACCTCGGTATCTTACCAACACTATACTACGTCCACGATGGGTGCACTTGCCCATATGTGTGTTTAGTGTTAGTAAATATCGTGTTTTATAAATTTAAAACTTGGCTAAAAGTGTAAAAAGGGCTTAAATATATATCTAAAAATATAACACACTTCACGCACATCAATCTTTCTGAGACTGTGTATATGATACAACCCCCAGGCTTTTTTGACTCATCTAGACCACATTATGTTTGTCGTCTGCAGAAGGCTCTCTATGGCCTGAAGCAGGCTCCTAGAGCTTGGTTTTCCAAGTTATCCACGACATTACTTGCTAGTGGTTTTTCCCAGTGTATCTCAGATGTATCTCTCTTTGTGTACAGTCAAAATTCGATACTCTGTTATGTCTTGATCTATGTTGATGACATCATTATCACTGGGAGTTCCTCTAATTTTGTTACTGGATTGATTGGGCGCTTACATTCCAGTTTGAGCTCAAGGATTTGGGACATTTATCTTATTTTCTGGGTATCCAGGCTACATTTTCTGAGGATGTCTTACACTTATCTCAGCAGTGCTACTAACTTGATTTGTTACAGCGCACTGGTCTTGCTGATTGCCATCCATTATCTACTCCTGTATCTTCTGGTAGACAGTTCTCACGGCACACTGGTGATCCTCTATTTGATCCTACTATGTATCGGAGCACGGTTGGTGCTTAACAGTATCTTGTGCTGACACAACTAGAGATTGCTTTTGCAGTCAGTAAGGTGTCACAGTTTCTTCAGACACCTACTGATCGACAGTGGGTCGCTGTCAAGCGGATTTTGAGGTACCTTAAGGGTACCATCTCTCATGGGTTATGTATACGTCGGTCTACTTGTGTTGACTTACACGCTTACAGTGATGCTGATTGGGCCGGGTGTCCCGATGACCGACGTTCCACCACAGGTTATTGTGTCTTGCTTGGGCCCAACCTCATCAGTTGGAGTTCCAAGAAACAGCATACGGTTGCTGGGTCGAGTACCGAGGCTGAGTATCGAGCTCTTGCTCATACAGCTGCTGAGTTACGATGGATTACATCTATATTACATGAGTTCATATCACGTTGACCTGTCCACCTTCTCTATTGTGTGACAATATTGGAGCCACATATCTTGCAGTCAACCCAGTGTTTCATCAGCGCACCAAAGACTTAGAGATCGACTTGCATTTTATTCGTGACATGGTTTTAGTAGGTATTCTACATGTTCGGTATGTTTCTACTACGCTTTAGATCGCAGATATTTTGACAAAAGGATTGTCTGGTTTTCGTTTGACAGTATGAGGTCCAAGCTGCATGTGGATGCTCCCTGTTTAGCTTGAGGGGGCATATTAGTGTGTATGAGTATGCACAGATACCTGGAGTTAGTTACAGTTTGTTAGTAGTTATCAGGATCCTCTCCTTTGTCTATATATAGAGGATTCCTTGACTTGTACTAATAACTGAATTCATTAGATTGTTTGTTATGATTATACATGATTCACAGAGGGAATATAAGGATAAATATCAAAGTATCAATTATTACAAATGTTTACATGATATGGGTATTTATACTTTAAAATGGTGTCAACCAACAATCATAAACATGGGGATCTTTCTGAGACTGTGTATATGATACAACCCCCAGGCTTTGTTGACTCATCTAGACCACATTATGTTTGTCGTCTGCAGAAGGCTCTCTATGGCCTGAAGCAGGCTCCTAGAGCTTGGTTTTCCAAGTTATCCACGACATTACTTGCTAGTGGTTTTTCCCAGTGTATCTCAGATGTATCTCTCTTTGTGTACAGTCAAAATTCGATAATCTGTTATGTCTTGATCTATGTTGATGACATCATTATCACTGGGAGTTCCTCTAATTTTGTTACTGGATTGATTGGGCGCTTACATTCCAGTTTGAGCTCAAGGATTTGGGACATTTATCATATTTTCTGGGTATCCAGGCTACATTTTCTGAGGATGTCTTACACTTATCTCAGCAGTGCTACTAACTTGATTTGTTACAGCGCACTGGTCTTGCTGATTGCCATCCATTATCTACTCCTGTATCTTCTGGTAGACAGTTTTCACGGCACACTGGTGATCCTCTATTTGATCCTACTATGTATCGGAGCACGGCTGGTGCTTTACAGTATCTTGTGCTGATACGACTAGAGATTGCTTTTGCAGTCAGTAAGGTGTCACAGTTTCTTCAGTCACCTACTGATCGACAGTGGGTCGCTGTCAAGCGGATTTTGAGGTACCTTAAGGGTACCATCTCTCATGGGTTATGTATACGTCGGTCTACTTGTGTTGACTTACACGCTTACAGTGATGCTGATTGGGCCGGGTGTCCCGATGACCGACGTTCCACCACAGGTTATTGTGTCTTGCTTGGGCCCAACCTCATCAGTTGGAGTTCCAAGAAACAGCATACGGTTGTTAGGTCGAGTACTGAGGCTGAGTATCGAGCTCTTGCTCATACAGCTGCTGGGTTACGATGGATTATATCTATATTACATGAGTCACATATCACGTTGACTTGTCCACCTTCTCTTTGGTGTGACAATATTGGAGCCACATATCTTGCATCAACCCAGTGTTTCATCAGCGCACCAAACACTTGGAGATCGACTTTCATTTTATTCGTGACATGGTTTTAGTGGGTATTCTACATGTTCAGTATGTTTCTACTACGCTTCAGATCGCAGATATTTTGACAAAAGGATTGTCTGGTGTTCGTTTGACAGTATGAGGTCCAAGCTTCATGTGGATGCTCCCTGTTTAGCTTAAGGGGGCATATTAGTGTGTGTGAGTATGCACAGATAGCTGGAGTTAGTTACAGTTTGTTAGTAGTTATCAGGATCCTCTCCTTTGTCTATATATAGAGGATTCCTTAACTTGTACTAATAACTGAATTCATTAGATTGTTTGTTATGATTATACATGATTCACAGAGGGAATATAAGGATAAATATCAAAGTATCAATTACAAATGTTTACATGATATGGGTATTTATACTTTAAAATGGTGTCAACCAACCATCATAATGGTTGGTGTTTAACCGTCATATCTGTCATATTAACCAATGTCCTAATCCATCAATTATACATCCATAATGAACCGAGTCTAAGGTTAATAATTATCACATATTAATACATAACCATAGTTAAATAATGAACTTAATATTAGTCTAACAATCCTTCCCCCCTAAGTTTAGTATTCTTGTAGCCTTCATCCTTGAATCCAAATTGCCCTTCTCTTCTTTTGTGGGAGATCATATTCTTTCAACACAACTTGACTCTTGCGAGTCTTTGTGGTACTCGGTTCACCATATTCAATTGCCAATTCTCATCCCTTGTACTTGAGGTGATACCATTCAAGCATTTCCAAATATCTAAGATAAAACAACTTTAATACCTTAATCACTACTTCACCTTGTTTAGGATTATCTAACCTATAGCCCATGTAGAATGCGACTTGCTTCCGCAATTCGTTTTTCTTCGTATATTCATATCCACTGAATGCTTGTACACTCATGTAAAGTTATAACAAACTTATTCGATGGCCATTGTTGTCTCTTGGTGGAATAGGGGTTGTTATTCTCATACGCAGAAAGTCTTTCATGAACCACTTTACTACATATCCAAATTATTGTTTAAAGTTGTCTTTGTGTTCTTGGACTTTAGATGATATATGAATTAATTCCATAAATTTTAAACAATTTTGGATGGATGAAACCTTTGTGGGATTTACAATGCGATCCTTTCCTTTGTTGATTCTTATCTGATTTGTTTTATGTTTCAATTACAAAGGCTTCAAAGTGCTTCCATAAGATTGCTGCTTCATGGTCCATTTTTAATTCTTCACCTAAAGGGCAAAAGGGTTTTAACGGTAATATGAATGACCTAAAACGAAGATAAAGAACATAACGATTGAAAAGATAATCATGGAAAAGGATACATTTAGCGTCGCCAGTGTGCCATACGTCTTTTCAGCCACCAACCCAGATCCTTACACACAGAGAGATTCGAAATTCAAAAGTCCGGGACCACCAAACCCACAATCAACACGTTCGCAAAAGCTCGCTTGGCAAACCAAATTCAAAGCCACCATGAAAATGCACGTGACATATGCATTCGCAAAAGATCAAAAGGCCGAAACCTAAGGGTAAGTCACGAGGAGCATACATTGGTACGCAAAAAACAATACTGAAGTCTAGTGCCCCACCCAGGCAATCACACACCTAGACGAAATACTGGACTGTGGGAACTGAAAAGATATGGACCCAGATCACCCGCGAGTCAGAGGCGGATCTGCCCCATATCTCAAATATCATAAAGACAAATGGAACACGAGGACCACACGCCACGTCAGGAATATCAGACATAGATGAGACCACAAGGACATCCTTGATAGCGACATATGTCCAATGATGTTCCACGGATCTCCTCCCTTCTCTATCAGCACTAGTAGTTATCACATTGGAGACCACAAGGACATCCCTGATTATGACGTTTGACCAATGACGATCCGTGAAGGTTTGCACATATTAATGATCGGCATATGGGGGGACCACAAGGACATCTTTAATGGTGACTAATAATGTTCAACAAATCCCCAATCTCTTTTGCCACCATTAACGGTCAGCATAAAGGAGACAGCAAGGATATTCCGAAAGCGACGTCTCCTCGAATCCCTTCTCACCAAGGTTTTGGATTGATAACTTGGTAGGCGGTAGTATAATTGGGGAATGGCGAGAACATAAGGTTTTGGATTGATAATTGGGTATGTGGAAGCAATCTGAAGACCGATTTTCCTATGATATTCATGTTAGAAAAATCAAAGAATTGTGTGGTGAAAGATAGATTATTATGGGTGGATCAGGTACCTTTGACTAGTTGGTGTTGGTACCAAGCTCCTTCCACACCTCAAGAACAGTCAGAATTTAATAACTTGGTAGCACTAATAAATGAAGTTAACAGAGGAGATGGAGCAGATACATGGAAATGGGTAGGTAACCAGGATGGCGCGTTATCAGTCCAGTCCATGCGCAAACTATTATCAGCGAATGTGTCTATGTCACAAGGCTATATGTATGATTGGATTAAGTGGGGTTCTAAGAAGGTCAATATCTTCGGTTAGCAAGCAATTCTTGATAGGATTCCAACGAAGGTGACACTATGAAGGAGGGCAGTCACTTTGGCATCATTGAATTGCCCCTTATGCTCCTATGCGGATGAATCTTCTGATCACTTTTTCTCGGGTTGCTATTCTCGGGTTGCTATGTTACTTCAGTGATTTGGTTAAGTATATTGAGTTGGTGCTCGGTTCCACCAATCTTTGGTTTCTCCTTCCTTGATCTTCTTAAGTTTCATGAATGCATTTCCAGTTCGGAGGTAAAGCAAAAGATTCTCCAAGCTATGATCTTAGTTTTGTGTTAGTCGATTTGGAAATTAAGTAATGAAGTGGTTTTCTCGTCTAAGAAGGTCAACCTTAACAACCTAACGTCGGAGATAAGGTTACCTATGGGTGAAGTATAGGTCGAGAATAAATATGGTTGATTGGTCTTGTTGGTCCTCTTTCAATTTCTAAGTGTATGTATCTAATATAATCTCCACTTGTACATTTTTTATGTTTCTTTAATAAAATTTTCAATAATGACGGGTTGAAATTTAGCCAACAAGGTTTAAACCAACTCTTATGTAGCGTTTGTTTCACAGAATGAAATGAAATCTTGATGAAATTGGAATTGTACAACAACATAAGGAAGATAATCTACATTCAAATTTTATCCTGATTCCATTTCATTATGTGATACAAACACACCAAAATTCCACATCAAATTTAAATTCCTACGAAAATTCCAATTCCAAGTATAATTCCTTTGCATTCCTACGAAATTAGTGTTTAAGCATGAGAAATTAGCGTGTATAGTGGAAGCTTGGTTTCATATAGTGCTCAAAGAAGGAACTAGTTGAATACAGGTTGGCCAATAATCTCTAGATCAATTGGTGAAAGGAATGCATTTCTCTTAAGAGATGTAGGTTCGACTCCCACTTGGTGCAGCGTGAGGCACTGGTGGGCAATGATAGGAGACCCAGGGAAACCTGGGTTGAATCCTTGAGCGAAACGGGTTTTACTGGTAATTCCACTGTCGTGCCTACAGGCGGGTGGGTTACTGGGTTTTCCCCGGAATTGGTGGACTCGGGTTACTCTCGGAGTACTCCGTTTGTCCAGTGGATACCTCGAAAGTGCTCTGAATTGATTCTGTTGGCTGTTAAAAAAAAAGTTGAATACAGGTTGACTTTTAGGTGGTCATGTATTATTGAGCAATGAATGGTTTAAGTGGCAGCTTCCTGCTACAAATTATACACGAAAGTTATACATTTAAAGAAAATTTTGCTTGGTGTGCCTCAATCATGTATTGTATAAGTGACGTCCAAATTTGACGTCAAGAAACCCCACTTTTGTATTGAATTCACTCTTTCAGTTAATGAACCTCACATGCAAATTTAAGGCTTTGAACTTATCACATTTGAGATCAACTAACTTACATTTGTACTTATTATATAATATTTAAATTGAATGTGGTAACTTTTACAAATGAGATAAATGTGATAATTATTTCTACATATTAAATTATAACATAGCAATTGAATAGCAATCATGTGAGCTCTCTTTTTTTTTTTCCATACTTGATACCATTTTTTAACAAAACTTAGTTTTTACTTTTTTTTTTTCTAGATTTGGTCGTCATTTCACTACTACTTAGCACGATGTATGGTGGTTACATTTGGTCTCGACTTTTTTTAGCCCCTCAACTTTTTATTACGTGTACGTCACTTGGTTAAGATATTCGTGTTTTATTTTTTTTCCGGGTTTGGTCATCGCTCGGTTGCTACTTAACATGATTTTACGCCTCCTCACAACGCTGGTAGTATGGTTTTACGCCTCCGCACTGCAACACGAAGGGCACACTAGTTTAATTTAAAACATAAATGTTCATGAGTTACTAAAATGACATAGTTGCATGTAGGATTGAAATCAATGGATTTGATTATTACTTATGAAGATAGAAATCTTCAGCGTTGTGGTCACACCCAATGCCCCCACCCTTACTTTGTGCCCCGCTCATTGGCTGGCAAATCCAACACACACATGTCAGAATTCAAGAATGGCGGCCGTTACTACACTCACTGAGGTGCCCTTGGCGCCCCTCAGTGATGCCCGCGGCACAGCGTTTGGTGTCATCCTTTTTGTTGATTTGGCACTGGGCGTTGGCCCACAACACATGTCCTATAGAAGTTGTCAAAACTATATTACTCACTAAAATCTATGCTTTTCATCAAACTAAATTTATAAATCAGAGCTATCATTTTCACACTATAACACATTGGCTTGTTAGTTGCACATTGTTTTTTTGAACATGGAAGCCATTTAATTAACAAAAACCAACTCCGTCTAACAAGTAACTAGATAAGGCAGAAGATACATCATTCAATCTACGATTACAATCACTCCATAATATGAAGCGGATGTGGAACAGAACCAAACATAATGCATAATGAACAGAACCATCACAGTACTTGAAATCTTGAGTTGAACCTCGACAACTACCCAAGGGTGAGATAATACAGGAAAACATCAGTTATTAAAACTACATGATACAAGCGGCTAAAATTCCTATCAATAAAATAAAATAAGAAAACGAACAACTATACCATACTTGATGACTTCTACATCACCTGCTAGTCTACGGGAACTTCAACTTCCATCTTCAAGCCGGTGTTGCCAAGAATCTGCAATTAGGAACCACAAAAAGGTTTATTATGCGGTACCAAACAAACAACTAACTCTTTTAAACAAACCAAAATGAACTTCATCCTATATAATATAACGAGTAAATTGCCATTTTATTCCCTAAGGTTTGACCAAAATTGTCACTTTAGTACAAATAGTTTTTTTCTTGCCATTTTAGTCCATATAGTTTTCTTTCCTGCCGTTTTAGTCCCTAACTTTTGTCATTTTTTGCTATTTACATCTACCACCACCACCACCATCTCTCACCACCCACTCCATCACAACCTTCTATCATCGCCACCACCTGCCTGCACCGTCACCACCCACCCACCCCACCACCATCACCACCCATCATTTCTACCACCACAGGCCACTTTTCTGCCACCCACGTCATCAATCAACACCACCGCCATCATCGTAAACCAGCAACCACCGCCATAATCTTCACTATAAACCGGCATACCACCATCCCCATACCATCGCACCTGCAAAAAGAGAGAGAAAAATGTGGTTTGACCAAAATTCCCCTAAGTTAACTAAAATTTTTTAATGGAGTTGGTGGGTTGGATGAAAATGGCAAAAAATGACAAAAGTCAGGGACTAAAATGGCAGGAAAAAAACTATTTGGACTAAAATGGCAAGAAAAAAACTATTTGGACTAAAGTGGCAATTTTGGTCAAACCTCAGGGACTAAAATAGCAATTTTGGTCAAACCTCAGGGACTAAAATGGCAATTTACTCTAATATAACCTATATACCTACGTAAGAACCTTCAAGGGGTTAAGCGCCTGATTCTCTCTAGTCCACTAGTTTTTGCCTTTAACCCCTTGAAGGCCACCTAAGCTGCGTTTATACTTGTTCAAAACTTTGTGATCATTAAGGTAAAACGCATATTTGGGTACTACAATGTTACATCCTACACTTTGTTTTTTATATACGAAATTGTAATCTGTATTCAGTGAGAGAAGACAGAAGATCAAACCACCTTCATGAAGTCGGATAGAACTAATAAAGAATCTTTCTTGTAACCAGCTTCCTCAAGAACATGTGTCAGGACAAGCTGTAGAACCAGAATTAACATAAACATCATTTTTTTGTTTTGTTTGTGACTGGCAACAAATTAAAATTATGTGAAAAACAACTTATGGAAATAGCTTCTGTTGGTCAGGTTTTCTGGGTGAAAAACAGAATACCCAACATTTTCCATATAAACTTCAAGACATTCTTTTTAATAACAAAAAAAAAAAAAAAAAAAAAAACAGTCAACTTATATAAACTAATATCATAAAGGAAACACAGTTAGATAAAATCAGATCAGTTCTAATATTCAGAAGTACTAAATTTGATTTACAAACCACACATCACAAGAATCTAAAAGGAATTAATTCCAATATAAAAAATGAGGCCCGCCGAGACATTTAGCTCCCAAAAGCTGAGGCGTGAGGCTGAGGCACACGTCTTTGTAATACCAAATAAGCTTTATTTACAACCAGCCCCAAGAACATTTTCTACAGCGCCTCACGCGCCTTTTAAACCAAGATTCCAATTCCTACAAAACTATCTCTTGAGATTAAAAAAAAAAAAAAAAACTCACCTCCCTTTGTTGTTCAGATATAAACTGCCCCGTCAAGTCGCGTAAAACGTCCAACAGATCAGAAAACGCAACCTTCCCATTCCCATCAAAATCATAAACTTTAAATATAACTGCAAAAAAAAAAAAAAGTAACTTTCCTCTTCAACAAGCAAACACACAACAACCTTTATAAACTCAAACTGGCACAGATCATAAACCTTACATTCCACTTTATGTTGTAAGGTAGCACGTGAACTAAATGCAGACAAAAATGCCACAAACTCCTTGAAATTCAACCCATCAACCATCCTAAACAATCTCTAGAAAAAAAAAAAAAAAAAAAAAAAAAACAAAACAAAACAAAAAAACTACTGATAAAAATATAAACTTTAATGAAAAATAAACACCCTCTAATCTTAAAATCTCACCCCCCCCCCCCCCCCAAAAAAAAAAAAAAACTAAACTTGAAAAGAACCTGAGAGAGGGGATTGACAGCGAATTCTGGGACCGAAAGGAATTCATCGGCGGAGATGAAGCCACCACTGTTACGATCTAGCTGACAGAATCTTTGGTACAAGGAGACTATTTCTTGTTGTGAAACTGGAATGAATTGAAGATGAAATGAATGTGATTTATAGATTTAGATTTGATATGGGTTAAGAAGGTTTGATAACTTACAGGTGTTGTTGCAATGTTCTTGAACTTCTTCAATGTCGTATTGAGTGAGCATTGAGGATGTGTTCCCCATGATTTGCAGGAGGAGATGGAAAAGGAAGAACCCTAGGCTAAATATTGTTTGTTTTGGGATCGGGATTTAGCTTACAAAAACAAGTGGTAACAACTACTCAAATGAAATCCTTCACGTGTTAATGTATGTAAAATATAATAGTTTAATAGTTTATTACAAAAAAATAAAATAACTAAAATTGTGATACGGTCAGAACAAGAATATTGATACATGTTTAACGTTAATTGAAATTTATGAATAACTCAAGAAACACCAAACTAATTAAGAGACTAATCAGTTTGGTTTATGTCTCTATCATAGTGGTTAATCTTCTAATGATTTATCTGAGCTCCAACTTTGATATTTAATCCTGCAAAACAGAACACCGTTACTCGTTAAGAGGGGAATGTGAGGGTTTCCCTCTTAACCGGGCTCCGGCGTGAAAATAAGCGACTGCTTTGGGAGGATAATCAAGTATTAAGAGTGAGAGTAGAGGGAGTGGAATGTTAAACCTGTGGAGTGTGGTCTCTATTTATAGCCGGAGAGGTGTAAGAGAATATGGGCTGATGGGCCTTGGGCCGGTAATTGACAACATAATGGATATGCTCTTGTCTCACTGGTGTTGACCGTTAGTGGCTTCTAGAAGCTCTCCGGCGCTGGCGCGCCTTGATTGGAGCCACGTGTCATTGTTGTCGGCCCTGTCGTCCTTCTGCTATCAGCAGACAAGTGGAGATCGTGGGACAGATTTCTCCGTCCTCTGATTGGTGCCACGTAGGCGTCCTTAAGTACTTCTCGTTCTCTGTACGTCAGACGATCGTGGCGCACAATTGAACAGAGCCTGATGGATGTTCATTGGCTCCTTTTCTCTGCCACTTGTACCCTTTGTACCTTCATACTCTGGGCCCGCGCTGCAACCTTTGTGTGAGTTGCGCGGGTTTGCAGGTAGTGAAGGTTCTTATCAGATTGCTAAGTGTCGTAATTGTAGTTCTATTCTGCCTGGACCTCGCGCCTCATCGTGGGATGTGCCAATACGCGCGCGAGGTTGCCTTACCAAGAGTATTGTTGAATAAGGAGTATGGCCTTTGCGCACCCTTGATGAAGGATTGCGCAACCTTTTTGGGGCCATACCCCTTCAAGTCCCAGTGCTGCACCATGCGCAAGGCAAGTGGTTGGAGCTCTGGACTTAGAAAAAAGTAAATTATAGAGGTTGCTTGTTTTTGGTTTATAGGCGCGCGCGTAAAGGAGCTGGCGATTATTATGGCGCGAGTATGTATCTGTTAGCTGAGTGTTGCCCATTAAATAAGCTATCGCGCGGGTATCTTGTGTACAAGGTAAATTGCGCGCTTCTAGGTAACTTCTTTGTTAAGTGTTGGGAGATTTGGGCGGGAAATCCCTCGAAATTTGAATTCTGACGGTTTGGTGAGATAAGTCTCTGATTGTGACCCTTGAGTTGACTCCTGGCACGGATGTCATCATGCCGTCTGTGACGGTTCCACTTTTCGTCAGGAGAGTGAGGCCCACGCGTGCGTGGTAACCGTCACCCCTGCTTTTACGCGTTACGTGGCATCCTCTGGTTGGCCAGGTGAACGGCGAATGCGGCACGTTTACCCATCGCATTAAATGCGACGGGTATATATATTCGAAGAAGGGAGAAGGATTTACATATCTCATGCCCTTTTCACTCACTTCTCTCTAACCGTCCTCGTCCGTTCTTCAAATCTTCAAGCCTTTGCAGCAGTTCTCCAAGCTCTGCACATCTGACCTTCCTGAATATTCAACGACTCTTCAAGAACACCGATGGCAGAAGAGCACGTTGAAGATAATCCCGGAGAAGAGGGGCCGGTCCCGGTTCTCCGGTGGGACTTAGGTTTGTTTGAGCAAATCGTCAGGAGTTTCCGGTTCCCACTGGAATGGGATGCAAGGTATCCGGCTCAGAATCAAACGGCTGCCGACGCGCCGCCGGGTTATATTACATTATTTGAAGATTTCTTCCTTCAAGGGGATTTCCGGCTGCCGGCGACGAACTTCATGGGGAACATTCTGCACTTCTACAACTTTCATATTTCACAGATGAGCCCTCCCGGAATGGTTAGGGTTCGACATTTTGAGTTCCTATGTCGAGCCCATGGCATTGAGCCAACTGTTGAGAAGTTCAGGGCATTTTATCAGCTTCAACGGACTATGGGCTTTTTTTCTTTTACCAGCCGTGGAGCTGCGAGGAAGATCCTGCTGAACCCACCAAAGAGTTTCCATGATTGGAAGCCTAAATTTTTCTTTATTCGCGAGGAGGTGCTCCAGATCGCCATGCCTTTCCGGGACTGGAGTGAGCCGGTGTTGAAAGAAGATCTGCCAATCCCCAAACATGAAAGGTGGTATCAGCAACTAACTCCAACCCCTAACCGGGTATTTGGAGAAAATGTCTTAGTCGCGGCGCGTATGAGTGACCGATGGTCGCCTGATAGCGAGGAAGTTCCTGTCTTGAAGATTGGTGATCAAGGTCAGTGATTTCCTTAATTTCCCTGATTTCATGCTTCATGCTTTATTTTACTCATACGATTTGATGTGTATAGGCGCACTTGTATCAAGCTGCTTTCGCTACGTTTGGTGGGTCTATGGGCGTGCGCCCACTCCGGGATGGGGAGGAATGCTGGTATGAGAAGATAAGGAGCAATTTCATGTACCCAGTCGCTGATGCCTTCGCCGAGCTGCCCACTGCAACTGAAGGTGCGCATATACCTAACCCTCGACCCGCGCGCTCCGTGACTTCTGCTGGGAAAGAAGTTGTTTATCTTTCCAGCGAGGAGTCCGTGGGATCATCGAATGGAGAGTTAAGTCCATGGTCTCAAATCTTTGCAGGTGTGCTGCGCGATTTGGGGATAGACCCTGAAGAGAAGAAGAAGAAACCTGGGAAAAAGAAGAAGGTTATCACGCTAGATCCTGAGGTGATCAGCAAGGGAGCTGGAAGTAGTCGCGCAACTGCTGCTGCTACTGACAAAGGTACTTTCCGCCTTCGTCAAAGTAACCTTGAAGACTATGTTATTATCAGTGATTCACTCGAGGGTTTATTGCGTATAGGAGAGAAGAGAACCGGAGCAGGAGGCTCCAAAAGTTCAGGTAGCGCGGGCTCCCGTAACCCGGATGCTGGGGCTACCCCGTCCTTTGTTGCGCAAGAGGGGGGTGATGAGGAGGAAGTGCAGGAAGAGCCTGCGGTGCAGTTGATAAGAAAAATAAGTCGGGAGGCTGTGCTCGGGGCCGCTGTGTTGCCAAAACCTGGCGGTGCCCCTTTGATTGGCAAGAAGAGCAACTTGCGCTCCCTCTACAGATTCTCTCCTGGTTAGTATGTTGTTTTCGTGTACTTATAATATGTTCTTCTCTAATACACCATCTTTGCAGAAGCTGAAAAGAAGACACCCGAGAAGGGGGTTACGATCAAAGAGCCGTTGGAGCCGGCGCAGAAAAAGCTCAGGACTACTAAGGTCACTATCAAACCATTTCCTGTGTCACAATCTACTGACAAGGAGAAACAAAAGGGGCCTGAGAAGCCTTTACGGGAAAAGGAGGTTGCGAGAGAGAGAGTTGTTGACAAGGGGAAAAATGTTGAGAAGTCCCCTACTAGGCCGAGGGGGGCTGAGGTCACTGCCCCCATTACCACTGATTCGGCGCAGGGGTCGGGGCCCACTCCTATCACTGAGCCTGAGCAGCCCATTACTGAGACAGAGAAAACCTCGGAGGTGAGGAAACTTGTAGAGCCTTCGCCGGCTGCTGCGCATGTCCAAACTGGTTCGGGGGTTACGGAACAGGCTACTGCTGCTGCTGGTGGGAGCGCTGGCTTTGTTGCTGGCCAAGCTTGCGCGGGGAGTCGTGGTGAATCGCTTCATTCTCCCATAGGTCCGATGGACACTTTGGGAGATGTTTATTATAAGTCTTACACTGAAGAAAGTCGAGGTGAAGCGCTTCATCAGCCCCCATGGAGCCTTAAACAGAAGGATACTTTTCTAGAATTCGCTCCCTGCCGCGATTGGCTTCTCAACTCTATCCCTCTTGGTGAGGTGAATCGTCAAAGAGAGCGAACCCATAGCGCGCTTTATCATGCATATGTTGTTGGTGAAGCCAACACTCGCGCTGCTAACCATCAAATCGTTCGCGAATGGCGAACTATGGTTAGGGAAAGGGATGAGTGGGAGAAGTATCGCGAGCGGTTGTTGAAGCAAGTGAAAGCTTATGAGAGGTCGAAGGCCGCCTTTGAAGAGGAGAGGGCGAAATTTGAAACAGATAAAAAGGGTGAGGAGTGGGGCCGTGAAGGCCTTAAAAACAAACTTCATGCTGCTGAGGAACTCCTTTCAAAGGAACAGGCTGAATGGAAGGCTATATGCGCCAAGGACAATGAGCGTATGTATGCGGCCCGGTCCAAGATCACCGAACTTGAAAGTCAAGTTGCGGACTTTAAGAACAAGGTTGAGAATGCGCAGGCCGAGAAAGAACAAGCCGAGGTATGTTAACTCTCTTTTGCTGCTTAGCCTTTAGTTTGTAAAAAGTCTTCTAAGTCTTGTTTCCTATAGGCTGAGCTGAAGGCGCAACTTTCGAGCAAGGATAGAGATTTATCTGCTAAGGACGTTGAAATCGCTGAGTTGAAGCGTCGCCTTCATGATCAAATTGAAAGGAGCGAGTCCTTAGAGATTGATCTCGAAGCTGAAAAGTCGAAAGCTGCCACTGCCGAGGAAGCGAAGAAAAAGGCCGAGGAGGCGCGAGCCATTAGTACCACTGCTCTTAATGTGGCGCAGAATAATTATTCTGAGGCCCAAGGTATTGTGGACACTCTGGTCGCTGAGGCTGAATGGATGCGCAGCCGGGGGGTCGCTTTGGTAAGATTTCTCTTTACTTTGGTTTAATTTGTTAAGACTTGTTGTCTTATGTGTTTTGTTTATCGTAGATGGCCAACTCTGTCTTGAATGCTGGGGAGCTGGATACGGCCGTTGCGGCTTTAATAGATGCTTCCCGCGCCGCTGGTCACCGGGGTGGTTACTTGGAATGCGCGCGGCATGTTTCAGAGATGTTTGGTCAGGAATTTGACACTAGTCACTGTTCGGTGACTGATCAAGCTGAGGCGCAACTGGCTCGCGCTGAAGATGGTTATGATAATTTGTCTTTGCCAGTGATGGACTTGGTTACTGAAGCGCTGAAGCATGATGACTGGTGTCATCGATTGAAGACTATCCTTGACCCACCTCAAACGGTTGAATTATCTGATGAGGAGTTGGCAGGAAATGATGAAGGCGATGATGATGGCGGGAATGGTGATCAACCTGAATAGGGATTGAAGGCTTCGTGCCTTGTTTTGTTTAGCTCTTTTGATGTATAGGATTGCGCGGTCGCGCTTTAACTGAATTTAATGGATGTCAGGTTTATGTAACTTTTGCGCGTTGCGCCTTATGAATATGGTGTTTATGTTTACTTTGCTTTTTCTCGTTACAATAATTGCACTGTTGTTCGAAACTTTGGTTAAGTTAGCGCGAATAAATGTAAGTGCCTTTCACGGACTGATAATTCACTGAAGTGTTTTCGTGCTAATCAAAAGTTTTAACATGCATTTGTAACTTGTGAAGTACATTGGAAGTAGGAAAACATATTGTATGATTTCATTAACTTGGAAACAGGCGCTTAGGCCAACCATACATTGTGAGTAAATAACATATATAGCGTTTAGCTAATTGTAGGAAAGCAAATAGATGCGTGGACCTCAACAGAGGATTGGCTCGTGAGCCTAAGGTGATTACATATAGCATTTGCGCAACTGTTGCGCGTTCCATGTTCGTGGAATGATATGACCATCCAACGTTCGTAACTTGTACGCCCCTTTTCCTAGCACCTCGTGGACTAAGTATGGGCCTTCCCATTTGGGTGCTAGCTTTCCAGGGCGTTCGGCGTTTGAAGCTTCGTTGTCACGGAAGACGTATTCTCCTGGATTGAAGGTACAAATGCGGACTCGCGCATTGTAGTACCTCTCAAGTTGTGTTTTGTATTTCGCCTCTTTAATGCGCGCGATCTCGCGTCTTTCTTCCAAGAGATCCAGGTCGAGACGGCGCTTTGCTTCGTTGTCGATCGTATTGACCGCTGTCAATCGTGGTGAGGGAGACCAACTTCTGCCGGGATAACTGCTTCTGAGCCGTATACTAGGCTAAAAGGAGTTTCGCCGGTGCTTGTCTTCGGCATGGTTCGATGAGCCCATAGGATGCTTGGGAGCTCATCTACCCAACCTCTGCGCTTTATGCCCAGTCGGGCTTTTATCCCCTCCACGATGCTTTTGTTTACGCTTTCCACTTGACCGTTGCCCTGAGGGTGTGCAACGGATGAGAAGGTATGTTCTATCTTCATTTCCTTCATCCATTTTTTAAGGTCTTCCGAGGCGAAATTGGTGCCGTTATCTGTGACGATCTTGAGTGGAAGACCAAACCTGCAGATGATGTGTTCCCAGATAAACTTGTGCACCATCATGGCAGTGGTTGATGCGAGGGCCTTGGCTTCCACCCATTTGGTGAAATAATCGACAGCCACGATTATAAACTTTACGGCACCGGGGGCGTCTGGGAAAGGTCCCACCATATCAATCCCCCATTGTTGGAAAGGCCAAGCAGTGGATACTGGGATAAGATCATTTTTGGGGCGCAGGGTCTTTGGAGAGTGCCGCTGACAGGAGTCGCATTTGCGCAACTCTTTCAGGGCATCGACATGCATCCCAGGCCAATAATACCCGGCGCTCATAATCTTCGCCACAACCATGCGCGGCCCCGCATGGATACCGCAGATCCCTTCATGGATTTCTCGAATCAGGTAATTTGCGTCTTGGGGATCTACGCAGCGCAACAAAGGACCTAAGAAGGATCTTCGATACAGGATACCATCGTTTATTTCGTAGTGCAGGGCTTTGTGTTGGATTTTCCTTGCCTCTGCTTTATTTTCTGGGAGTATCCCTTCCTGCAGATAGCGGATTATAGGGGTCATCCAGGATGGTTGCCCCATTTCGATCACGTTCACTTGTCGTAGCAGGACTGATGGATTTTTAAGCACCTCAATTCTGACTTCTTTTGCAAGATGCTGAAAGGAGGTTGACACGAGCTTGCTTAAAGCGTCTGCTTGTTTGTTTTCAGAGCGATTTATGTGTACCACCCTGCATGTCTTGAATTTCTGAAGCAGTTCTTTCGCTTGGTCTAAATACAGGGCCATGACATCGCCCTTTGCATCGTAGAATCCGTTGACTTGACTGGCGATCAAGAGTGAATCGACGTGTGCCTGTAAATTCTTGGCTCCCATTTTAATAGCGAGGCGCAAGCCTGCTAGAAATGCCTCGTATTCTGCTTCGTTGTTGGTGTTTTTAAAATCCAACCTGATAACGTATGTAAATTCGTGTTTTTCAGGACTGACCAGGCGCAATCCGGCTCCGGAGCCATCCTCGTTTGAGGCACCATCTGTGTATAGGAACCACAGCTCATCTGATGTATCTTTTATGGGAGCCTCAACGACTTCACAATCTTTGATTTTCTCAGCTGGGACTTCTGTGATGAAGTCTGCAAGGACTTGACCTTTGATGGCTGGGCGCGGCCTATACAAAATGTTGTGGCCCCCCAGCTCGATTGCCCACTTCGCCAATCGCCCGGATGTCTCCGGTTTTTGCAATATCGTTCCAATGTGAAAGTTGGTCAGTACGGTGATAACGTGGCCTGTGAAGTATCGGCGCAGCCTCCTAGAGGCATGCAACAGCGCTAGTACCAGTTTCTCCATCGTGGAGTATCTTGTTTCTGGATCTGTGAGCATTCTGCTGACATAGTAGATTGGAGTCTGGACCCCGTTTCTTTCCACAAGCAACACTGAACCCACTGCCTTGTTTGATGACGACAAGTACAAGATGAGCGGCTCTTTTTCGAACGGCGCGGTTAACGTTGGGAGTTCGATCAAACACTCCTTCATTTGCTGAAAAGCGCTTTCTGCTTCAGGCGTCCATCTGAATTCCTGCTTCTTTACACAGTTGCGCAAAGTAGTTATGAAAGGATACGACATTGCGGTGTGGTTTGACAGGAAACGGTTAAGCGCGGCCAGGCGATCGGCTAGCCTTTGCATTTCCTTGATTGTTTTGGGGGATGGCATGCGCTCTATTGCTTGGACTTTTTCTGGATTCACCTTAAATCCGCCATTGGTGACTATGAAGCCCAAGAATTTCCCTTCTTCCATACCAAACGAACACTTGGCTGGATTCAATTTCATGTTCACGTTTCTTAGTGAGTTAAAGGTTTTCTTGATGTCCTTCAACATTTGGTCTTCTTCAGGACTTTTTACTACCAGATCATCGATGTAAACTTCGATGTGTTTCCCGATATCCCCCGCAAAAGTCTTGTCCATCAGGCGTTGGTACGTCGTTCCAACATTTTTCAGACCGAATGGCATCTTTGTATAACAAAAGATCCCGAGATCGGTTCTGAAAGCTGTCTTGTCTTCGTCTTCGAGCTTCATTTGAACCTGATGATACCCCTTGTAACAATCTAAGAAGCACTTCCATCTGTATGGTGCGAGGGAGTCTATTTTTTTGTGGATCTCAGGCAGAGAGTAACAGTCTTTAGGACATGCCTTATTGAGATCAGTGTAGTCAACGCACATTCGCCATCCTCCGTTTGCCTTTTCCACCATTACTGGGTTCGCGACCCAACTTTGATAACGTACTTCTCGCAAGATTCCAGCTTTGAGTAATGCACATACTTGCTCATTCATTGCTTTTGTTTTGTCTGCCCCTAAGTTGCGCCGTCTTTGGACTTTTGGTTCAACAGAGGGGTAGGTGTTTAAGCAATTGATGTATTGCAAAATACATTCTTTTATCGTGTATAGTTTGTACGTTTTATCGTTATTTTTAGCTTAGTTTAGTTTGGAATTGCGTGCTATTGATCTACATTGCGTTTTCCAGGTCTTGATACATAAAATGTGGAAATTGGAGCAAAACCGAGCTAAAGTGTCAAATGTCAAGTTCCGGATCCAATATACAAAAGTGTTAGAATAATTTGGAAGATTTTGGAAGTTGGAGCTGAGTTTAGGAGTCAAGATTCTGTGAAAAATACCCACTCGCATAGCGCTAGGGTAACAAGAGGATCAGTCGCGCTACGCGACTGAGAAGGAGTTGACTTTTGCTGACCTTGAGGCGCTAGCGTAGCGCTAGCGTGAAGAGGAGACCAGTCGCGCTACGCGACTGGCTTGAATGACGCGCCTGATTGCTGATCGGCTAGGGTTTGGTATAAAAAGGAAATTAATCATCATTAGAACATAACACACGAACCAAGAAACCCTAGGCGACTTTGAGAGCAGATTTTGGAGTTTTTCGAGGCGATTTAGCTTGCAAGAATCATCAGGTTGAAGCACGGAGCGTAGGAAAGAAGATTATTCGGGTCTTATCTCCCGGTTTTCATTATTTTCTCGTTTTTGATACTTTGATTATGAATTCTTGTTTTGGATTTGATTTGTTCTTGTTAGACACTATGTTTCTTGGCTAAACCCTAGATACTACCTAGACTAGATGATGGTTTGATTTACGTTTTGGATCTTTTAACGGTTTTTATTGCTAGACTATGGATTGATTTTGAAAGTAACGTGTTCTAGATTTTCTGATTTGGTGCACAAGCGTATTTACTTTTGATTGTGGATTATTTGCTGTTTCACATAGATCTTAGTGACGGTCTTTATCACAAAATAGGTCTGTGTTGATTATTTGCATCCTTGCGGGTTCGGGTGATCTTTGGGTAAATCGGCCGATAGCCTTAGGAACAGTAATTAAAATACAATTAGAAGTGAATATTCTGCTTAACTTGTCGCTGAGAGGCTCGAGTTAGTTATTAGGTCGCGGTGCAATATATAGCTAAATTAGATTTTGAGAGAAGTCGAAGTTAGTTCCCTAATTGCAGTTGTGTCTAGTAAACCAAGTCAGAACCTAGAATTGCCTTAGATTATCGTGCTGAGAGGTAGATAGTCATATTAGGGCACTTTTAGACTCGTTAGAGGACTGAGAGGAAATCTAACAGTCGGTAATCATAACAGCCTTGTAGGGTTTCCTAGGTTTCTTCCTGAGAAGGGTCGGGAAGTCTTAGCATTGAAATACCTTAAGGTTTAGTATTTAATGATCCCGGCTCCATACAACAATAAAACCGTTAGAAGTCCATTAGTAGTTAAACTGGATTCAAGTTTAGGTAGTCCTTAATCTCATCTGAATCAAAACCCTAGTTTTCGTTTGTGTTTTAGTTAATTTCAATTTAATCGTAATTTTAGGATTTTAGTAAACCCCCCCCCCAAACACAATATTTGTTTAGTCGTGTCAGTGTCTAGTCTAAGTTGAGTCGTTAACGTAATTCGTAGAGTCCTTGTGGGTTCGACATCCGGACTTACTTTTCTGTGCTAGAGTCGACCGGTACACTTGCCGGTGAGTAGTTTAGTCAGGTTAAAGAGTCTAGATTTTTATTACTTGAGTCTTAGTTTAGGGTAATTTTAGTTTAATTAGTTGAACTACTTTTTCCACATCAAGTTTTTGGCGCCGTTGCCGGGGACTCTTGGCAATTGCGTTAATTGCTTAATTTGGATTTCAACTGATATCGTTACGTGCTTTTGTGTGTTTGTGAGTCGTAGGAGTCTAAATAATTTTAGTGTCTTTTTCGTTTTTTTTCGAGTCTTTTATTGGAGTCGTTTTACTTATTTGTTCTTGATTTTGTAGTTCATGCCCCACACGCGTTCGCAAGGACCAGTAAAGCCACCAATTGACAAGTCTTCCTTCTCCACACCCAGTTTGCAGGTAAACAAATCTTCAACTTCATCTTCAGCCCCTTCTGACTCTACCCTTCCATCTAAACCACCGAACTTCGACTTTACCCCTAAGTCATCACCCCATAATTCCCCACCACCCTCCCGTCACCCTAGTCCACCACCAGTTCACCAAATGGCCGAAAACCAAACTGTCCACCAGCGTTCCACCGCGGGTTTTACCGCAAACTCACCCATCACCCTCCCTGAAATCACCAACGATAAGTCTTGGCAAATTCCTTCATACATCATGACTGCCATTAACAACTCTTGTCAGTTTCACGGTCGTGATGATGAAGACGCGCCAGCACATATCAACCGTCTCACCCGTCTGTGTAGCACCTTCGGCATTGAAGGTGTGAATCTTGATGCCCGCTATCTTCAAGTCTTCCCCTTTTCGCTTGCTGGCCGCGCAGCCACCTGGCTTGATTCGCAGCCGGCAGGTACTTACACCACTTGGGCTGGACTTAGAGATGCCTTCCTTGCTAAGTATTTCCCACCTGCGAAGGCCTCCCGCCTTCGAGATCAGATCCATTCCTTCAGAATGGAGCCTGACGAACCTTATCACTTAGCATGGGAGAGGTTTCAAACATTGCTCTCGCGTTGTTCCCAACATGGACTGTCGGATTGGGCCTTAGTAGAAAAGTTTTATAATGGTCTTACCCCTGAGTGCAAGGCCCGATTCGACACATCCGCAGGAGGCCACCTAATGGGAAAGAAAACTGTGGCTGACTGCAACGACCTCTTTGAGAGCTTCGCTCATGCTGATATAGATCATAGTGCTACCGGCAGGAATTCCAATCCTGTGATTACCTCCTCATCCTCTCGAGGAGTGAATCAAGTCGTTTCAGACTCAAAGGTAATATCTCAGCTTGACTATATCACCAAAGAGTTGCTAGAAATTAAGAAGAAGGTAGATAGATGCGAGGTTTGTAGAGGGGGACATGACACCATAGATTGCCCAACCATCACCCTAGAGCAGGTCGAGTATCTAGCAGGTCAAAATAGGGGTCCAACTAACCCGTTCAACAATAGTAACTCTAATTGGCGTGCTAATAATTATCGCTCCTCAAGTAACCCCCCTGGTTTTTCATCAGGTCAATATCAAAGCAGGGGGCCAGGTTTTTATTCTAGTGGGGGGTCGGGTCAAACAGGTCAATTTGCTAGTTCAGGTTCAGGCGGGCAGTTCAGAGGTGAGGGGTCACACCAAGAGGTTCAACCTAGGAATGAGGGGTCAAATGGTAGTTTGTCTAGGATAGAGGAACTTCTTTCCCAATTATTGGTTAGGGATCAGGCTACCCAACGTACCTTAGAGGACCATGCTACGCTTTTAAAGAATAATCATTCAAATTTCTTAGACCTTCAAAGGCAAGTTGGGGATATTGCACGCCAGTTGCAAGAACGACCTCCCGGTCAATTTTTGGGCAACACAAAGCCAAACCCATCTGGTAGTGTGAAGGCAATTTCGACCCGTAGTGGTAGGACCTTAGGAGAGGTAGTGAGACCCGAGAGTGTTGAGATAGAAGATGAGGACCCCGTAGATGAGGAGATTGAAATGGAGGCGCCCGGTAAAGTGCAACCTAGGTTAATCCCAGAAAGTACCGCGCACACCGGGGGGCCTTCGAGTGAGAAGAGTGTAGGAAAGAAACCCGTTCAGGTTGTTCCTTCACCCAATGTTGATACTTCCCGTGCTCCGTTTCCTTCCCGCCTTAAAAATCAAACTTATTCCAAAGAGTACGGGAAATTTTTAGAGATCTTTAAGCAGCTTAGGATCAACCTTCCTTTTATAGAAGCTCTTCAATCAATGCCGAAATATGCAAAATTCTTAAAAGACCTTCTAAAACGCAAGGATAGGTTAGGAGAGGTTTCTAACATCCCCCTTAGTGGAGGATGTTCAGCCGTAGTGTTGAACAAGGTTCCGGAAAAATTGACGGATCCGGGCCTTTTTACCATCCCGTGCTTGTTTGGGAGTGATACCGAGTGTAGGGCCCTAGCCGACCTAGGAGCGAGTATAAACCTAATGCCATATTCTTTGTATGAGAGGTTAGGTCTAGGAGAGTTGTCACCTACACGCATGTCTTTGTCGCTAGCCGATAGGTCTGTTAAGTTTCCACGAGGCATTATTGAAAACCTTCTAGTCAAAGTGGATAAGTTCGTCTTCCCCGTAGACTTTGTCGTCCTTGATATGGAAGCCGACGAAAAGGTTCCCATCATTCTAGGACGCCCATTCTTGTGTACCGCCAAGGCCATCATCGATGTCTTTGACGGGAAAATCACACTCCAAGTCGGTGAGGAGAGAGTTAGTTTCGAGATAGCACGCTCTATGGACCACCCTAGTGGTTCCGATGATCTTAGTAGTCCTTGTCATTCGGTCTATTTCATAGAGTCTTTCTTATCATGTGTCGACCATTGCTTTGACTATATTAGTGGAGCCGATTTAGTTAAGAGTAAGTTAGATGAGGTAGTTGATAAGGTAGAGGAGGTTGCAAATGAGAGTGAGGAAGCAGAAGAGAACGAGTGGGTCCCCGAAGTGCTAGAGTTGAGTGAAGTGAAAAATGAGGTTGAGAGTACACCATTAGAGAAACCCGCCCCATTAGAACTCAAAGTTCTTCCATCCCACTTAGAGTACGCTTTCATAGGTGAGGGTTTTGATTTTCCCGTCATTATTTCGTCTAAGTTAGAGGAGGGAGAGAAGGGTAGGTTGTTGGAGGAAGATGAGAGAAGTGAGAAAGAGGTGGTAAGCGGTCCTAGTTTGGAGGAAGCGATAGGACCCAAGTGTGGGGATCCCCCCGATAGGAGAGTATATGATCTTGAAAAAAGGGTAAAGTGCTTAGAATTTAAGATAGATGCACTGAGCAAGGCTCAGTGTGGGGACAAATTTAGGTTTGAAATGTATAAGTTTAAACCGCCCGATGATGGTTTGAGAGATTGTGATAGGCATGCGGGTGTTCAGATAGATTCGGATAATAGTAGGTATGATGGTGCTACAGCCCGTGAGGTTTGGTATGGATGTGAGCTGCGTCTATATGATCCTCCGTGAGTGTTAGAAAAGTTGATAGCACATTTGTAGAGTTTGTAGATTTTGAGTCTTTTTCGTAGTTTTTCGGTGTTTGTGTTGTGTCGTTGAGAATTTTGCAGGTTTCATCACCGATACGGAACGGAGAAAGCATGAGAAAAGAGGTCCCAGGTAAGTGTCTTGGACACTTAGAACAATTTTTGAGGGTTTTGGATGGTTTGGGAAAAGTTTCAAAATTTTTCTAAGGCATGGAACAAGAATTTTAACGAAACCTCCTGTGAAAAACGACCCCTCGCGCGACGCCTAGGCCCTTCGCGTCACGCGAGGACTAAAGGTTCAAAATTAATTAAAAACGACCCCGCCGCGCAACGCGAGGCCCTCCCCTGGACCCTACGCGTCACGCGACGCCATGCCGAACCGTTTTAAATCATTTTAACTTGGACCTTTTCACATCTCTAACCCTTAAGTCCCGAATTCGTGCTCTATTCTCGCGTTTTTGGACAAATTCGTGCACCGAAAGTTCAAGGCTTCCTTTTTCTTGCCAAATCCGTATCCAAGGTATGATTTCTGTAATTTCTCGCTTGTGAGTAACTTTATTGCTTAGAAGTAGTAGTTTTTGAGTCAGTTTGTTTTTAGAATTGGTATTGCTTTGGGTTTTGTTTTGCTGTGTTTGTGCAGGTTTGGATTGCACCACCCGTACTCAATCTCCATTCGGGTGAATTCGAAACTGCCGTATTGATAAACCCAAGCAGACTAGGCAACGATCGCGAAGGAAATGCTATACGATCGTTAGTTGGATTCAAGACTCGTTCAGCTGGCACTGACTTTTGTCCTAACCAGCTAAGTTTTTTTTCCAACTCTCTCTCTGTATTTTTATTTTTTTTCGTTTTTAGTAGTTGTTAGGTAGTGTCGAGTCGTGTTTTCGTTCTTGCATTAGGGACAATGCAATCTCTAAGTGTGGGGATGGGAATACATGTAAATAATCGAGTCTTAATTATAAAATCCAAAAAAAATTAAAAAATTGAAAAAATACAAAAAAATTGAAAAATCAGAAAATGTCTTTCGAAATAAAAAGAAGTTTGCATTTTTGAACGGAAAATGATAGAAAAAAAAAAACAAATTTTTGCTCGGGTTGAATAATAATAATATGAGTTTATAATAAATCGAGCTTGCGTCTAGTTAGGGATGTGTGTGTAGGCCCGGGTTTTGGTTCTAAATCCCTTTGAGTTAATATACCTTAATTGTCGGTCTGCTAGTGGGTTCTCGCCTGGGAAATATGGGAAACTAAAACCGGCGAAAATAGTATAAGGGGTGCCGTTATAAGCTAAGATAGTTAGAGTTTTTTATCATATCTCGCTGAAAAAAAGAAAAAAAAATAGAATAAAAGTGAGCTAGAAACTAAATGAAAGTAACACAGGCCTATGTAATCTGTGGTTGGGGATAGCGACTCTACAGCCGGAATGCCTCTGGGATGTGTGAAATCGACTTGCCGAATAAAAGTACCGAAACCTATGTAATCTGTGATTGGGGATAGCGACTCTACAGTCGGAATACCGCTGGGTTAGGGAAAGCATCGTCTAGTCTCACGAATATAAACTTGAAAAAAAAGCAAGCTGAAAAAGAAAACAAAAATGAAAAAAAAATATATAGATTTGATTTCAAACTCTCTTTATCTTGGTATAAAACGGTTAGGAATTGGTCAAATGATCGTTCGTTTAGCCCTATAAGCTTGAGTTGGGAGTAGGTGGACTGTAGATTCTAGTGTGAGACCCTAGGTAGATTGACCACACTTAAATTAAATTCACATGATAAGGGTTTGGGATTGGATTCGGGTTTAAAGTGGACAAATATATCCGCAATCGCAGCTAACGCAAGCTTTGGTTTTAATTAAGTATATCTATGATTTTCGGTCCGAGTGATTGTTTGTTTCTGATTCCGTTGCATAATTCTTTTTCGGGGACGAAAAAAGAGTAAGTGTGGGGATATTTGATGTATCGCAAAATACATTCTTTTATCGTGTATAGTTTGTACGTTTTATCGTTATTTTTAGCTTAGTTTAGTTTGGAATTGCGTGCTATTGATCTACATTGCGTTTTCCAGGTCTTGATACATAAAATGTGGAAATTGGAGCAAAACCGAGCTAAAGTGTCAAATGTCAAGTTCCGGATCCAATATACAAAAGTGTTAGAATAATTTGGAAGATTTTGGAAGTTGGAGCTGAGTTTAGGAGTCAACATTCTGTGAAAAATACCCACTCGCGTAGCGCTAGGGTAACAAGAGGATCAGTCGCGCTACGCGACTGAGAAGGAGTTGACTTTTGCTGACCTTGAGGCGCTAGCGTAGCGCTAGCGTGAAGAGGAGACCAGTCGCGCTACGCGACTGGCTTGAATGACGCGCCTGATTGCTGATCGGCTAGGGTTTGGTATAAAAAGGAAATTAATCATCATTAGAACATAACACACGAACCAAGAAACCCTAGGCGACTTTGAGAGCAGATTTTGGAGTTTTTCGAGGCGATTTAGCTTGCAAGAATCATCAGGTTGAAGCACGGAGCGTAGGAAAGAAGATTATTCGGGTCTTATCTCCCGGTTTTCATTATTTTCTCGTTTTTGATACTTTGATTATGAATTCTTGTTTTGGATTTGATTTGTTCTTGTTAGACACTATGTTTCTTGGCTAAACCCTAGATACTACCTAGACTAGATGATGGTTTGATTTACGTTTTGGATCTTTTAACGGTTTTTATTGCTAGACTATGGATTGATTTTGAAAGTAACGTGTTCTAGATTTTCTGATTTGGTGCACATGCGTATTTACTGTTTCACATAGATCTTAGTGACGGTCTTTATCACAAAATAGGTCTGTGTTGATTATTTGCATCCTTCCGGGTTCGGGTGATCTTTGGGTAAATCGGCCGATAGCCTTAGGAACAGTAATTAAAATACAATTAGAAGTGAATATTCTGCTTAACTTGTCGCTGAGAGGCTCGAGTTAGTTATTAGGTCGCGGTGCAATATATAGCTAAATTAGATTTTGAGAGAAGTCGAAGTTAGTTCCCTAATTGCAGTTGTGTCTAGTAAACCAAGTCAGAACCTAGAATTGCCTTAGATTATCGCGCTGAGAGGTAGATAGTCATATTAGGGCACTTTTAGAGTCGTTAGAGGACTGAGAGGAAATCTAACAGTCGGTAATCATAACAGCCTTGTAGGGTTTCCTAGGTTTCTTCCTGAGAAGGGTCGGGAAGTCTTAGCATTGAAATACCTTAAGGTTTAGTATTTAACGATCCCGGCTCCATACAACAATAAAACCGTTAGAAGTCCATTAGTAGTTAAACTGGATTCAAGTCTAGGTAGTCCTTAATCTCATCTGAATCAAAACCCTAGTTTTCGTTTGTGTTTTAGTTAATTTCAATTTAATCGTAATTTTAGGATTTTAGTAAACCCCCCCCCCCAAACACAATATTTGTTTAGTCGTGTCAGTGTCTAGTCTAAGTTGAGTCGTTAACATAATTCGTAGAGTCCTTGTGGGTTCGACATCCGGACTTACTTTTCTGTGCTAGAGTCGACCGGTACACTTGCCGGTGAGTAGTTTAGTCAGGTTAAAGAGTCTAGATTTTTATTACTTGAGTCTTAGTTTAGGGTAATTTTAGTTTAATTAGTTGAACTACTTTTTCCACATCAGCAATGCTCGGTAATATCGCGCGGGATCCCGGTCATGTCTGCCAGGTTCCAGGCGAATATATCCATATTCCGAAACAACAGTTGCTTCAGATGTGTTCTGATATCTGACAAAATGGCGTGGCCTATTGTTACCGTTTGCTCTGGGTACTTGCGGTTCAACACCCACTTCTCTGGCTCAGTTGTTGAAACCTTCACCGCTTTTGTTGGGCGCAACTCTTCTGTTGACATTACTTCTTTTTTGGCGTAGATGATTGCTACTCCCGTCTTGGTTGGGAACCCTATTGCTGAGTGGGGAGTGGAAGTCACCATGTTCAGTTCGCCTTGGGTTTCTCTCCCAATCAACACATCGTGCCTCGATTTGACGGGTATTACCATGAAGTTTACGTTCGTTGTTCTTGAATGTTTCCCGTCAGAGAGCGTGACAGGGAAACTGATTTGGCCTAGTGGAAAGACCATTTCATTACAAAATCCGGACAGTGGATAATCAACTGGCTCGAGTCTCGCTTTGTCCTCTTCATCAAACTAGTTAAAACACTGCTCATAGATGATGTCAGCTATACTTCCCGGGCCGATGAAGACATATTCCGTTTCATAATGGCCGACAATACCGGTAATGATGACGGGTCGAGTGGCGCGAGGGCCGCCACGCACTACCGGGAAAATAACCTGTTGCTCCTGCCATGAAGGCTCATAGGGGCGCTTGCCTTTTTCTTTTGCACTGTATCTTGGTCCGTTGACCATATGGGTCTCTAGGCGCCGGACTTTCTTGTGATTTCCTTCATCTTGGCGTTGAAGCTGTCGAGTTTCTTTCCGCACGTTTTTCACCAAGTGACTTAGCTTTCCGCTTTTTAGCGCTTTTTCGATCTCTTGACGCAGACTATAGCAGTCGTCAGTCAAGTGTCCTGTGTCTTTATGAAAATCACAGTACATGTTGGGGTCTTGCCCCTTCTTGTTTGTCATAGGCCTAGGAGCCTTGAAATCATGGTTCTCCATCATCAACACCTCTTTTGGTGTTTTTATGAGCGGAGTCCAGTGCTTGTCTCGATTATCATCCTTGACTGCTTTTCGGTAACCGATTCTATCAATTGTTTCACGCGCGTCTTCTCTGTAGCGTGGCCTTTCATTGTGACCCCTTGATCTTCCGGACTTCCAATCATTATCTTTGTATTTGTTGCGCTCTTTGTGATCGCGCGTGTTCCCTCTGGCAAATCGATCTTCAGATTAATAACTCTTGTTTCCAGCGAGCGATTCTTCCGTCTGCGCGAATATCTTCGCGGCTTCCATGAGTTTATCCCATTCTTTGGGCATTCCGTCTTTGCCAGTGATAGTCCTGATCAGGCTATCACATCGAATGGCTTTCTTAAAATGACAGCGCATGAGCTGTTCGCTTACGCCACCGATCTCCAAACATTCTTTGTTAAAGCGCGTGATGAAATCTTCCAAACCCTCGCCGTCTCTTCGCCAGATGTCTTCAACTTCAGTTGTGTCGCGCTGGTATCGTCGTTGTTGGCTGAAGTAACTCAAGAACTGAGTTTTGAAATCTACCCATGACTTAATCTTTCCTGGAGGAAGGCTGTCGAACCAGGCGCGAGCAGCCCCGGTAAGAGGTTGAATAAACAAGTGACACCACATAGGCATGTTCCAACCTCCCATGCAACCTACGCTTGTGAAAGTTCTGACGTGATCGTCGGGATCAGTCAATCCGTTGAACTTCCCAACTGTTGGAGGTAGCTTCTCTCTTGAAAGCGGCGCAAACGCGATTTTTGGGATAAACTTTGAATGTTCCGCGGCTTCCGCTGGCCGGTAGGCCAGGCGGAAGTCCCTTTCCGCTTCTTCAGTGTACCCGACATGCTGTCGCGGTTTGAAGTATTCATGGTTCTTCTGCAAGCGGTTGAAGACTGACGAGCCCTCGTCATCTTCCCAAGTTGGATCATTCGGGTCTGTCTCCTCCCATTCGTTGTTCATGTTGCGCGGCGTAAGCCGGCTATGAACAGGACCTCTTTGAAGGTTTGACGGATAGTCGTAGTAACTTTCCGTTTCTCCCCTTGTGTCGCGCGTGTCATGTACGCTTAGACGTCTGGTAGGGGGAGGCCTGTTGATTCTTCCTTGGAGATTTGATGGTGGGGGCATCTGGCGTGCCCCCTGACTTTGAGGAGTGACCAAGGACGGTTCTGCCGTCAAGACTGCTTGCTGCGCAATAAGAGATTGGTATGCTGCGTTGATTGTGGCAATATTCTTGGCGTACCATGAGGCTGGAGTTTCGCCTTCTGGTAGCCCTAACAGTGCCGAAACGTTTTGAGGCGGTGCTGGGTTTGAAGGTCCTTTGCCGTTGTTTCCTCGGGTGACCGTCTGAGTGATGCGGGTGATGCTCCCGCGCGGGCCCCCAGTGTTGGTTACTTCGATTTCACCAATTTCTTCGATGTGTTGGGCTTGAATGTTTTGGATTCCCTCGCCCAACGCCCCATTAGAGTTTGCTCCGAAATCAAACTCGCGAATGATTCCTTGACCAACCATGATCGAAGGAAGAAAGATGTCGAAAACTCAGAAAAAAGAAGATGAAAATGGTTGTAGAAAAACCGGTGGGCGCCAATGAAGAAACACCGAACTAATTAAGAGACTAATCGGTTTGGTTTATGTTTCTATCATAGTGGTTAATCTTCTAATGATTTATCTGAGCTCCGACTTTGATGTTTAATCCTGCAAAACAGAACACCGTTACTCGTTAAGAGGGGAATGTGAGGGTTTCCCTTGTCTAACCCCCAAAATCCACACGCGGAGTATCACCGCTTGGAGGCGTGACATCACCAGGATCAAGCCACCAATCATATTGAACAACGAAAGTAGTAAATAAAGTTCAACCAACCAATATGAAAGGTGATCAAAACCAAAGCATAGTTAAGTGTTTAGCGGAAGCATAATTGTAAAACCCATAGCCAGTATTAAGTATGAAATAAAAGAATGTATTTAGCATGGCATACACTACCATGTTCCACAACGACCACGCCTCCCTGTGCAAGCTCCAAGAGTACCTAAAGTCCTGCAAGGCATGTAGCAACGAATCAACAACAAAGTTGAGCGAGTTCACAGTGGGTTGTTTAGTTTTAGTATTCATTTCATAAATCGTATGTTCGTTCGTAACCCATGTATCATATTAATTACCATTGCGGCCTTCCAGGCATCTGTGCGAAGATTAGTGGGGGCTTCCCATGTATTACCAGACCACGCGTATCGACTGCTACGAAAAATAAAGGTGCCCTAAGTCAATGTCTATCAGCATTGACCCTTTGCCCATAGTCCATTAGTACACGCCCATCCGCCCGGCACGGTGTGAGGTTTGTTAAACCCTAATAGCGCTATCTACTAATGACCCGCTCGCCCTAGGCCTCGGCGATTAAGTCGACAATTGAGGGACTTAAAGTGATAGAGTTGATGGTCTTATGATCGTACGTATCCTATTGTATGGGGGATACGCAAGTTTGTATTCATCGTTCAGTATCTTTAACCCATTCCCGACCCTTGGGAATCCCATGCCTTGGCTGTGTGAACTCACCTTGGTTTGCTCGGCAGATAAACAAATTGGTCACTTGAGCTATATGTGGTCAACCACGTCCTAACATGGTTACCATACAAGTCAGGTTTTGGTTTCAAGTAATGCACGTAAGTTTGCACACAAGCTAACAGGTTATAACACATAGTGAACATAGCAAACACATAGTGCACGTAAACATATTAGCAGTCAAATCCATAACATCTGATACTTGTACGATCCAAAGGTAAAGCCCAATAACAGGCGGCCCAACATGTTGTGCGTTCAGCACAGTCTTGTGCGATCCACAACATGTTGTGCGATTCAGTTAATATACCCGGCCTAATTAACAAACCGACCCAACATACATACGGCCCAACAAAATAGATAACAGTTGAATTGTGCGAATCCGGACAACTTGTGCGATCCGGATGACTTGTGCGATCCAGTTGGGTTGTGCGATTGGATAGTGGGTTTTTTAAGGCCCAACAGTCTAATGTTCGTGTGTGGCCCAAGCCTTGTGTGATCGGCATTGTCTTGTGCGATCCGCAAGGTCTTGTGCGATCATGCAATTCTAAGCTGTACACAGTGCATTAACAGTTGTACCCTAGCATATTCCAGCTTGTGCGACTAGGGCTTGTGCGATCAGGAGGCTTATGCGATTGCTGTTGTGTGATCAGTTAACTAATTCCTTAATTCATGCAATCAGTTACTTTGTTTCAATCAATTCGTTTGACCAATCTAATAGTTTCCATTTCAATAAACACAATTAACAGTTTCCAAACCAATCAATATTCGATCAAAACGAGCAATCAATCACTAATTCATATGAACCCTAATATAATCATAGCATGAACAATAATCAAAACACTTAAACCTATCCATCTACGGTTTTCAATCATCTCGTAATACTTCATACCCGACCATATAACAAATCCGATTTCATATACATGCAGCCGATTAACAAGCATTCGGTTCTAGAACAATAATTTGCAAATCCGATTAATATCTACATGGTTCTAAATTAATAACATGTAATCCGAATCGTGTGATTATTACCACATCAAGAGCCATTCAATATTCATAACAAGAACCCTAGCTATCACATAACATCATGGCAACCAATATTATCTAACAAACAAAATTCATTAAGCACTAACCGGTTAGTAAGCTTCGAACAAGAATAATCCGAATCAAGGAAACTTCGAAGAGATGGGTGTTGTTGCCGTCGGGTTCGAGAGGAGAGAAAGAGATAGTAGGGTTTGTAAACTTGTGTGATTAGGTAAAGTGTGGAATTTATACCAACACCTTAGGTGTTGTGCGATTGATGGAGTGGGCCGAACCCTCCTAGTGGGCTGCCCTTAAGTCCGAATACAAGAGTGTAGCCTGAGTGGGCTTGTGCGATTGGTTCGTGTTGTGCGTTTTGGGCTCGTTTATTATACAAACATTCAATACACATAACATATAATCATAACATTCAATTAATAAAGTTCACGTAATTACATAACGTTGCACAAAGATAGGTTCGAAATACGAGTTGTCACATTATCCCCAACTTGAAAGGAATTTCGTCCCGAAATTTAGCATGTAGTTACTGAGGAAGCTAGGTAAGTTGTATCATTTACTGGTTTTCCTGGGGTGTCACATCCCTCTTAACCGGGCTCCGGCGTGAGAATAAGCGACTGCTTTGGGAGGATAATCAAGTATTAAGAGTGAGAGTAGAGGGAGTGGAATGTTAAACCTGTGGAGTGTGGTCTCTATTTATAGCCAGAGAGGTGTAAGAGGATATGGGCTGATGGGCCTTGGGCCGGTAATTGACAACATAATGGATATGCTTTTGTCTCATTGGTGTCGACCGTTAGTGGCTTCTAGAAGCTCTCCGGCGCTGGTGCGCCTTGATTGGAGCCACGTGTCATTGTTGTCGGCCCTGTCGTCCTTCTGCCATCAGCAGACAAGTGGAGATCGTGGGACAGATGTCTCCGTCCTCTGATTGGTGCCACGTAGGCGTCCTTAAGTACTTCTCGTTCTCTGTACGTCAGACGATCGTGGCGCACGATTGAACAGAGCCTGCTGGATGTTGATTGGCTCCTTTTCTCTGCCACTTGTACCCTTTGTACCTTCATACTCTGGGCCCGCGCTGCAACCTTTGTGTGAGTTGCGCGGGTTTGCAGGTAGTGAAGGTTCTTATCAGATTGCTAAGTGTCGTAATTGTAGTTCTATTCTGCCTGGACCTCGCGCCTCTTCGTGGGATGTGCCAATACGCGCGCGAGGTTGCCTTAGCAAGAGTATTGTTGAATAAGGAGTATGGCCTTTGCGCACCCTTGATGAAGGATTGCGCAGCCTTTTTGGGGCCATACCCCTTCAATAACCATATCGGTAAAATATAAAAATTATCAAAATGTAATTTTATAAATATTATTCCGATTTTCCAGAAAATATAGGTATGGAAGTTTCATGTCTCTCAATAAATTACTTAAAAGAAAAGGATTTATTAAAGGCAAATTGGAAAATAATAATCTCATTTTTCTGAAATTGGCCGATAATAATCTCAAATCAGTTATTAGCCAATAATAATCTGACCTCGTCCAAATTTTTTGTAAAATAGTCCGCCGTTAAAATAGCTTAACGGAGTTAAGTGTTTTTCCAAATAACAACCCGATGTTTTAGGGCTTTTGATCAGAACGAGGATACGAGTCGATTGATGTAAAAGTTACCTCAAAATAGTGCCCCCAACCCACGAAAACGGTGTTTCAATTCGGGTGTTTAACTTCCAATTAACAAAATTCAAGCCATTTCGAACACAATTTCAAGGTAAGTTTTACATCAATCGAATCGTATCCTCGTTCTGATCAAAAGCCCTAAAACATCGGTTTGTAATTCAGAAAAACACTTAACTCCGTTAAGCTTATTTTAACGGCAGACTATTTTACAAAAAAAAAATGGACGAGGTCGGATTATTATTGGCTAATAACTGACTTGGGATTATTATCGGCCAATTTCAGAAAGACGGGATTATTATTTTCCAATTTGCCTTTATTATATTATGGAACCAATTACGTCTTTTTTAAATTAATGAGTTTTAAATAAAAGAGTCAGCATATATTAAGAAGTTTATTTGGGTAGAAAAACTATTAAGAGGGTGTTTGGGATTACGTTTTGAAGTTATTATTTGATTATTGCGTTTGTAAAACATAAATAATCTAAAAAAGTGTTTGGATGAAAAAGTGATTATCTGCCTCCAAAACGCAGTTTTGGAGAAGCATGTACCTACATTTTTTTCAGAACGCAGTTTTGGAAACGCAAAATCTATTTTGAAAACGCATAATCTATTTTGAAAACGCAACACCAAACACCCCCTAGGTAATCTTGACCATCTATTAAATAATCAATGACTAAGATTAAATAGGTGAAATTGAACAAAAAAAGAGGTGCGTGAGTTAGTTTGAGGTTATTCTAGTCTATCAAAGTCAATGTTTCTCTGTCATCCGATTCCCCATCGTTTTTAAAACGTTAATATCTTTTTCATACGATAACATTTTTTATAAAAATTGCACCATAAAAATGAGCGTTTTTTTATCTTTAAAACGAGCACACTATTGCTATACTTTTGAAAAAAAATCGAAAACTCAGATGCGTAAAACGTAATGGATAGAACAACACCCTATAACCCAGGTTCTAAAACGCAATCGGGTTTCATATGGTTGTGATTATGTTTTAACATGGTCATGCCTCTATTCTAACATGATCATGTTTATGTTTTAGCATGATCATGTTCTTTGCACTCAAATTCTGAAGAAAACGTACCTAAAACGCAATGGGTTTCACATGGTCATGTTTCTCTTTTAACATGGCCATGCCTTTGTTTTAACATGGTCATGCCTCTGTTCCAACATCCAGGTTCTAAAACGCAATGGGTTTTAACATGGTCATATTGATGTTTTAACATGGTCATGTCTTTTTTCCAACATGATCATGCTTCCCTTTTAACATGATCATGTTCTTTGGTGTTCTTTTAGATTCCAGTTCTAAAACGCAATGAAACCTAAAATCAAGATTTTGCACTATAGATTCTAAAAAGCAATGAAGTTTTAACATGACCATGTTTATGTTTTAACATGGTCATGCTTTTGTTCCAACATAACCGTGCTTCTATTTTGGCATGATCATGTTCTTTGCACCCCATGTTGTAAAACGCAATGAAACCCAAAATCAATATTTTGCACTGTAGTTTCTAAAAAGCAATGGAGTTTTAACATGGTTATGTTTATTTTTAACATGGTCATGCTTTTGTTCCAACATGACCATGCTTCTATTTTAGCATGATCATGTTCTTTGCTTGTAAAACGCATTGAAACCAAAAATCAATATTTTGCACTGTAGGTTCTAAAAAGCGATAGAGTTTTAACATGGTCATGTTTATGTTTTAACATGGTCATGCTTTTATTCCAGCATGACCATGCTTCTATTTTAGCATGGTCTTGTTCTTTGCTTGTAAAACGCAATGAAACCAAAAATCAATATTTTGCCCTGTAGGTTCTAAAAAGCAATGGAGTTTTAACATGGCCATGTTTATGTTTTAACATGGTCATGATTTTGTTCCAACATGACCACGCTTCTATTTTAGCATGATGATGTTCTTTACACTCCAGGTTATAAAACGCAATGAAACCCAAAATCAATATTTTGCACTGCAGGTACTAAAAAGCAATAGAGTTTTAACATAGGTTCTAAAAAGCAATGTACTTTTAACATGAGTATGCCTTAGTTCCAACATGATCATGCCTCTATCTTAGCATGATCATGTTCTATGCACTGCAGGTTCTAAAACGCAATGAGTTTTAACGTGGTCATGCCTTTGTTCTAACATGATCATGCTTCTATTTTAGCATGATCATGCCTCTACTTTAACATCCAGAAGAACAAAAATGAAAATAACTCTAACTAAAACATAATGAGGTGAAAAACGCAATTGAGGTTTAATAACTTAAAATGCAATGAAAATAAAAAATAACACAACTTACAAAAGAACTCTGATTAACGACGGTGGACGGAGAAAGAACTCTGATACACCGTGGGGAAACTGGTGGCAGTGGAGTGGTGCGGTAGATGGTGGAATGGTGGTGTCAGATCTGAAAAACCCAACAGGTGGTTGAAGGTGGTGGTGGTTTCAGATCTAGTTCCGACAAGATGGTGGCGATCGTAGGTGGTGGTGGTGGTAGTGGAGGTGGTGGTGGTGGTGTTGGTTGTGATGTGGTAGTTTATGGTTTTGAAAATGGTGGATTTGAGTATACGGGGAAGAGAAATGAATTGCAGATGCTGGGTTTTGTTTTGAAGATGATGAGTTTTGACCAAAATGTCCTTCCTTATGTTTTTTCATCTTTGCCACATGTCATCCTCTTATTGCTTCCTATCCTTCCTACCCAGACTAAACTTTCTATTTGATATTTTCTCTTAAATAAAAATATATAATAGTTATAAAATCTGATTTTTAAAATTATTAACTTAATTTTTACTTGCTTATCTAAATATATCATTTACAACATATTATAACATAATAAATCGTTATTATAATTAATCACATCTATTTCGATAGTTTAATAAATACTAATTTTTTTCATAGAGAATATTACCACACAATTACATTATACAAAAGTTCCCAAATCATTGAATTTAGTTTCATAGTTCTATTTATGTGTTGGTTGTTTAGTATTTTGTTATTTTATACATTTTAGGGTAATCTTATATTCTTGGAGCTTTTTCTCATTTTTGTGCGATATCATTCAAGGATCACATAACGCAAAACAGTGAATAGATCTTAAATTCCCCCTTTTCAAATAACATTTTGGGTGTATCATGTGTCGCAATATCTCATGTTTATTAATTTAATTATCAACATGCAAAGTAAATGTGTAGATGATGCATTACATATATGTTACTTGTTTACTCGCTTTGTGTCTCAGTTTCACATTGTGGATCCATTGGTTGACCGGTTCACTACGACCATAGGTTGAGCTAGGTATCGCCACCATCATTCAGTCTCGCTCTCGGGGCTTGAGACTCGCATGTTTCGCATGCATCGCTTGTATCGCTGTTGATTTCTCTTTACTTACTTATTGTTATTATTGGTTGTGATTGTCTCATTTACATTTAGTTTGCATGTTAACATTTTTAAGCAAAGTATTTGATTTAAACTTAGATTTACTCACCAACTTTAAGTTGATCCAAAATTTATTTTACGCATGATACAGGAAATCAGATTTGACAATACGAGGAAGAAACACCTAGGAATTGCCTTAGAAAAATAAAGGAGATTCTATTTTTATGTTTTATGTTTTTTTTATGATCCATTGATTATTTGGGGTTTATATGTTTATGTGACATTCTAAATTTGACATGAACAAATATTTAAACTTTTAATAGTTGTCATAAGCTTTGGACAATTATCTCGCTCCGATCGATAATCCGTCATAAGTTGGGATGTAACATTGAACTAATCAATTTACAAATGAAATAATATTTTGTGAACAAAATTAATAACTTTTTACACATCCCTTAGTTTTAATTCGTTAACTCTTTAAAAACATGTAAATTATGTAAATGAGTTTCTTCAGTAATCACAATTAATAAAAAGAATGAAGATATCTAGTATCATATACTCACAGATTTATTAAAATTAAACCTAATATAAAGTATAAATACTTAAATATGTGTAAGATAAAATATATAAAAGGACTAAAATATGTTATCAAATGTTACAGTCCGGTCCGGCATTGACTGGTTCTTGGTATAAACCATAAGCCAAGTGTTCACTACGGTTTGAAATTTTTGAAACCGATCGACCGAAAGTTAAAGAAAAAAGAGTAAATTACAAGTTTTGTCCTTTATGTTTATGCCAAATTCCAGGCGTTGTCCTTTAGCGCAAAAGTTGACAAGTTCTGTACTTAATGTTTCAAAATCTTGCACGTTATGTCCTTTAGGACAAACCCAGTTATTTTTTTCTGTTAAGTCAATGTATTTTTGTAATTTTAAAAGGCAAATGAGGGTACTTTTGTAATTTTATTTATTTAATTAAAAAACAAAAAAATAAAACATTATACCCCATGTCTCTCTCTCTCTTCAGTCTTTCTCTCTCTCTCTCTTCTCTCTCTCTCTTCACTCTCTCTCAACTCTTTCATTACAGTCGTATTACCATTTGCTCACACATGAGTGGTTGCATAGCATTGAGTTAAAATTTGATTTCTAAACTGAAATGTAGCCTCATTTAACAAATTGAATGCCATAGTATCTTTCAAGTAGAATCAACCTAAGGCAACAAGAACAGATTAAATCAACCTAAGCACAATTACATTCCTAGAAATCAACTCTGATGGAACTCAAACATATCGATCGATGACTATTTAAGATTTGGAGGAGTGTGGAACGGAGATCGGAATGACGCAGGGAGGCGAAGCGGGAGGATTCGTCTGAAGATAGAGCTCTGATGAATGATTTGTCAGAAAGAGAAGATGCCATACAGGTGAGATTCCTCTTGTGGCACGACGTCGGAGAATCAGTCTGTTCCTCCGGTTCCTCTTGTGGTGCGATGGTGCCATACTCGCCGGAGATTTGCAAGAAGGACGACATCGGAGAAGTACCTTCGGTTCCACCCACCACCAAACGCCGCCGCACCTAACCCACCACCACATCCACCCCTTCACCTTCACCCACTACCAGCACCGTGGAAACCAAACCACCAAATCACCCACCGCCGCCCCTAACCCACCACAACAACCACCCTTCACTGCCATTGTCGCTTCAGATTATGTTAGAGAAGAGAGAGGAGAGGAGCTTCAGATTATGTTAGAGAAGAGAGAGGAGAGGAGAGAGAGAGAGGGGACTTTCAGTTGTGAGAGAGAAGGATGTTATATTTCTTTGATTTTTCAAGTTATTACAAACTAGTCCTTAAATATAACTTTTTTTACACAATAGTCCCTGAAGAGATGAAATGACAACAATACCCTCATGTGCAAGGCACATGACCAGATTTAACCAAAATATCTAACTGGGTTTGGCCTAAAGGACATAACATGCAAGATTTTGAAACATTAAGTACAGAACTTGTCAACTTTTGCGCTAAAGGACAACGCCTGCAATTTGGCGTAAACATAAAGGACAAAACTTGTAATTTACTCAAGAAAAAATTGACCGCGAAACCACTATTAGAAAAGTGGTCATTTTGCTACGTAAATTTCCTACGGAAAAAAGTGTGTCACAAACTCTCACACATTTGCAACGCATTTCTGACTAAACAAAAAAGCCTAATTTTTTATACGAGTTTGCAACACAACTGCTACACAGTTAAAAAGATCCTAATCTTGTCATGGTTTTGTCACAAATTTGTTGGAAATATCTTTTTTAACAAACAAAAATAAATGCAATAAATCGAATATTGTGTAGTAAACGGGTCCGGACTTAACTCCTTTTAATATATTTGTTTCCCTCAAAATGTTAAAACCTAAAATTACATTCCCCAAAATCGGAACCCTAGTTATCAGAAGACACTTGAGAGACGATACATGTCAATACTCCAAATCGGAACTCTACCTGCTTCAAATCGGATCTAAATCAGCAAACATCGAGATCGGAACTCCATCCACGACGAATCGTCGACAGCAATGGCGGAATTGCTGCCAATCAGAGCTCCATTCGCCAACAAATCGTCGACAACAATGGCGAAATTGCTGCTGTTAGCCTCCGTTTTTCAACAATCGTACTCCGAACTCCTTTCCTTCACTCTCGAATCATCGGCAACAATGGCGGAATGTATGTTAAAAACTATTGTTCATTCATTTATCGTTGGTAAACCATTTCTATCTGATTACAAGGAGTTTGTTTCTTTGTAAATTTGATGTAAGTTGCTACTACTGATGAGGATTTGCAGATTTGTAGTCAATTAGATTCATAGGTTTCTATGTGTATATTTGATGGCAAAGGATTTTTTTATTACAAGGACTCTGTTTATATGTGAAGTTGAAGTAAATTGCTGCTAGGGCTGGAGATTTAAAAATTACAAATATATATCAATGAGATTCATAGGTTTATATATGTTGATTGATAAATCTCTAACTGCTGCCCTCTGGAGCTAGATGCTTCCGAAATTTTTAGTATGAACAACCTTAACAAAGTAGGTATATCACCTAGTTCATCCTTCATATTCAATAAACTATGTATGTTATACTACTTGATGCTTTAAATGTATAACAATTTGGCTTTTGAATAGGTAAATTTCTTGCATATCATTGGCTTAAGTTTGGTAGATCTACTGTCATGTCGTAGGGTTTTGATATGATGATTAATGTTTTCAAAAGTTTTACATGATTAGTAAGTAATTTGATAATGAGGTTAAGTGTTTCCCTTTAGGTAGATATGCTAAAGGATTAAACGAGTGCTCTAGGTTATGACTATCTTAGGTCTTTTATTTGATTCGTGTAGTTGACTCACAGTCCTCACATATTGTTTTTCTTTCATATTATCTTATTTATGTGGTTTCTAAGGGTAGATCATGGAGTAACTAGTAACATTACATTACTATTGATGATTGCTCTTTTTTCTAGTGAGCACAATTTCATGACACAAAGACATTTATTGCTAAGTGCACAAACTTCCCTTCACAAGGTCTCAACTTTATTATATGTTGTTTCTGAAGGGATATACAAAGTATAAACAAACATGTTCCCATTTTCCCGAATTTGAATTGAACCTAAAGCCACCAAAAGGTCCTTTGTTTAATCAAATACCACTCATGATAATTCGAGAATACGTTATTACTTATGAAAAGTGCGCTGGAACTGCACCTTGGCGTAAACTCCTTCGCTTTTGTGTAGATAAGGCGCGGGCTGTACAAGGTCCTTCGCTTATTTACCTGAATTACACATCTATCCAAGCAACCGCTTTGATGGAGGCATGGAACCTATTGTTTTTGCAGGGGGTGATCAAAGAGCAGGTAAATAGTTACATGTTGTACACCTTTATTTGACCCTTCAATCTTTAAAGTTCATGCTGATATAAAACTATGCTAATGTAGAAGATTTAAGTAAATTGCCATATAATTAACTAACTTTAGCTCATTGCAGAAGTACATGTTGTAGTACAACATAGCTCATGACATTAAATTTGCAGGAAAATCACTTTCTCTTCACAAGAGAGTAGAGCAGTTGTGTACCAGAGCAATCAAATGGGCAGAATTGAAGAGGAAAAGAAGGTACTTTACCCATGATGTTAACTTTCATATCAACTTCTGATTTTGATGACATAACAAACAAATATATAATCAAACATACCCAATAAGATTCACTCATAACAAGCTATTGGTAGGGTCTATCGAAGGTGAGACCCCTGCTCAGCTCCTAAAACATTTTCTTGGCATGCAAAGTATAGTATCTAGATAACATAAAGTATGTCTTAAAGAAATAAAATGGAATAATTTACTGTAAAATTTGTGATAAGAAAAACTTGTAGACTGAGAAGAGGGTTGCAATTATTGTGTTCAGCTTCCCACCAGACAAAGGCAATGTTGGAATGGCTGCTTACCTGAACATGTTTTCATTCATTTTCTTTGTTTTACAAGACCTTAAAAGAGACGGTTAAGACATGGAAGGACTTTCGGCAACTTCTGTAGAGTTGATTGCAGTTGTTCTTCACGACAAAGAAGCTCATTCAGCAGTCCAAATCTCAACATTGTTGGTAAGAGAGTACCAACAGTTAACTTCACGACAAAGAAGCTCAATTCCAGGCCTTTTTTGTTATATATATCTATATCATATATTTATATGCCATTTTGCTTAAATATCTATATTTTTATAACACTGACCTCTTTTCTAGCCTTTTTACAATTGTTGCTGATGTCGTAGAAGGAAATGTGGAAATTGCAGACTTTGATTTGGCAAATATGTTTGATAATGGTGGAAATGTGGCACTAACAATTTGTGTTGTGACACTCTGGTATCGACCACCTGGACTTCTACTTGGAGCGACTCATTATGTAGTGGCGGTGGACTTGTGGAGCCCTAAATGCATTCTTAGTGGCAAACCTTTCATGCTAGGTTGAACCGAGATATTCTCCTATCACTTTATTCTTATTTTTTGCATTATAAAAACTATCTTGTTTTAAGTGTTAAATAGATACAAGTTTCACACTAAAAGTTAAAAGTAACAAATTTGGTTGAGAACCTAGAGTTAATGACCACATTTCTTTGTTATTGCTAAATTTTTTATTTTTGAATTTGTCATTTGACCTGGGATCTCTCTCTTGTAGGTTGAGCAATTACATAAAATATTCAAGGTTTGAGGTTTACCTTCTGAAGATTATCGAATAAAGTTAAAATTACAAGACTTGACGGAGTTCAAACTTACATAGACTTGTTGTCAACAACACATTGAAGAAACTTTTACGGATGTTCCTTCTGTTATGCTTTTTATGAAAAACAGATAACGGGTCATTTGTAGCGAAATTGCCTCAACTTTGTGTATTAAACATGTTAAGCAATCTGACCCAAAACCTGAAATTGCTGTTTATAGGATGGGTCAGCTTAACAGTTTTTTTTTTTTTTTTTTTTTTTTTTTTTTTTTTTTTGTTGTTTTTTTGTTGTTTTTCCTGCAAGGTTTTAGCAAAAAAGTTGGATTTTTCAGTTTTTTTAATATTCTGTCACAAATGCGTAGCAATATTTTTTTTATTTTTATTAAATATTTTGTCACAAATGCGTAGCAAATTTTTTGTTAAATATAGGAAATGCCGTAGGAAATGGGTTACAAATTTCTGACACAATATTTTTGTTAGAAATTCGTTGAAAATTGCGTTGCAAATGTGTAGTAAATAGTTTCCGACGAGGCTTTTTCCAACATCAAGATTTTGTCACAAATCCGTAGCAAACCTGACTTTACAACGCATTTGTGACAGAAAAGGGTGTTAAAAAAAGCCAATTTTCTAGTAGTGAACCAAACCGATGACCGGTTTAGGCAGTTTTACAGTTTGAAACTAAACCGTGAACACCCCTAGTACTGGGTATAGTTTATGTACAAAATAAAAATATTTAGATTTGAATATAACTCCGTTGTCAATAAAATTTATACCAGAATCATGACAAAGGAATTAAATACAACTACGTATTTAGTCTTTAAATTAATGAAGTTAATAGATTAAAAAATCCTAAAATTGAAAAAAAAAAACATTTCTAAACAAAACATGAGGTGTTTAACTTTGGATGTACATATCTATTCACCAACGGTTACATTTTAATATTAAAAAAGTCTTTAGCGTCGTGAGACTGTATTGAGATATCACCAAGTTGTTCTTTAAGAACATATACGATAGCATGCAGAACTCGTCTCTCTAATGTAAATCTCTAGCCGTTCGAGAGGATGATATTTGAACACATGGACCGAACGATCTTCCAGGTGCCCACGTAAGAACTCAGAGGAATGTGAGTTATATGGTGAGCGTTCTAGCATCATAGTATTGTGAGATTTCCTAAACTCAATAACTAGTGTTAAACAAGAGATGTAAAAACTTGAAAGTGGTATTATAAGATACAATAAATGAATTGTCAAAAATGAGCAAAAGGTTGATGTAAATGGCGTATGGTATGCCCATCAATGTACCATGATGCACTACTCTACAAGTCCCTTTTCCCTTTGAACGTAATGTTTGCTGGCCATACATTGGTACTCTTGAAACTGGAGTGGCGTACATTACGTTTTATTTTTGACGAATGCATTTGAGACTTGGATTTAATACTTGGGCTATTTTATGTGTAATCTTGTCGTGTCTCATACACTATCCGGTCTCGAGATGGCTATCGAACACCTAACTTTGGAAAAAGTCCGTAAAACATACGAGTCACACTAGTAGTTTGACTCGAATTTTGTTGAAGTTGTAAATGAATAAAGTTTAACACGATATAAATAGAGATTATACAACTTCTAGTATGATTGAGAAGAAAAGGTTGGAACCTAATTTTGTATTTAACGGTTTTATGTGTGTGTATATAATATTATATATAAAAAAACTTGTTAATAAACTTAGCATTATAATAAACTTGTTAACAAATAATTCATCTAAGACTTTGTCACATATATATTTTTAATATTTTACAACTACCTTAGCATTGTCGATGATCTTGGTTATTCTAGGGTGCGCCATTTCCAACTAATACGTACCAAAATCTGATGGAAGTCTTAGAAGCACACTACCAAACTATAAAATACCAAAACCGAGCATCTTGTCTTATTAAACTCCAATAATTTATATAGAAAAATAAATACTTTTATACATCTTTACTTTTGCATAGATTATATGATATTAGCCACTTTTTTAGACCTTGTAACCTTGTGAATGAAGTCCTTGAATTCCGACATTAGCTGCTCAGATTCCGGCAACTCCGGGAACGAGTAGAAACTATGGCACATGTTTGGGTACTTCACCAAATAGGCTTCTTTGCCGGATTTCTTCAGCCACTCATAATACCTTTTTTACCGGTCCAGTAGAACATCGAACCCTCCCACAACAACCATGGTTGCCGGAAAATCCATTTTTGATATGTCCACCACAGCTAACGTTGATGATTCATGATTGGATGGTCGCGGTTGTAGCCTTCACTTTGCGGCATGAACACATTACAATACCAGTTTGTTCGATTCAACGACAACATAGGAATTCTGATCGCGTGTTCTTTCTCCGAGTTTGTTTGCTCCTCCCCGCCAAAAAATGGTTGAATCACATGGTTGAGTCGCCACCACGCCAATTACCTATAGATAACATACAAACAAACATACCCAATAGCATCTCACATTCTCACTTGTACAGTTTTAGAAAACTTTCGCTTATTTTTCGACAAAAATTAATTATATTAAAAAAAAGTTAATCGTTGCGCTAGAAACTTTTGACCATTTTCCGGCTAATGTTTAGTTTGTTGGTAATCGGTCATTCCATCCGAAAGTTGAAGGAAGTTCCAATCATATATTATTTGAAGAAAGACCAAGTTAATCCGAAGGTTAACTTGTGATTAGTGTCTCGTCCAAATAAGGTTAATCGTCTTTCTTCCTCGTTTGCTTACTACTACGATCCTGCAAAACAACCACAATACTGTGAAGCTTGTTACAAGGAGGAGAATATGGGGGTTCTCCTTGCAACCATCCTCCAGCATGAGAATAAGAACTTGTTTTGACGATAAAAGTGTGTGTATTAAGTGAGAGAGCAAGAGAGCGATCCTTAAACCTGGAGATGATCTATTTATAGCCGAAGAGAGTTGTGAAGGAGATGGGCTGATGGGCCTTGGCCGGACGTCGACAACAAGGAATATCTTCTTTGCCTCCTTGAGCACAACCATTAATGTTTACAGGCGAAAGGGGAGTTGGCGCACGTTGAATGGATTCACGTGGCCTGGTAGTGGTCCTTATTGTCGGGCTGTCATCAGCAGTTAAATGGAGATCATGGAGCAGTGGTCGGCGCATGATGATTGGTAACACGTGGGTGTCCATGTGTACTTCTTGTCTCCTGCATGATTACTCATCATGCAGCAATGTTGTACACAGTCTGTCATGTGCCCATTGGCTACCTACTCTGTCCTATGTATCAGTTGTGCTAACTACGATTGTCTAGCTGGCACAGAAAAGCTTGCGCCATTTTGTTGCAAAATAGAGTAAGTTTTGGATTTTGTTTATCATGGACATGGCTTGTTGTGCGCGACCTAGGCTTGCTTTGCGCGGTCGGCGCATGATTAGGGACCACACTCCTTCATTATTCGTCGAAAATTTGCTGTTTTTCAAAGTTCTGCTTTAAAAAACTTTACTTCTATCAGGTAACACTGATGTTGAAAAACTAAATTGTACCTTGAGTTGTTGGAAGCTAAATTCATATGCTCACCCGCGAGATATTAGCATTTTTTGGTAACAACTTAGACCAATTCTCTTCATCGTCAAGAAACTTGAGCACATCAGAGCAATATATCATCATATTGAACATGGTAGCGGTACTCCGGTGCAAGAGGGCAATCAACTGAAACAACAACCGTAGGCACTTTTATGGCCATCCTACGACACATAGTGTCGAAATGCTTCTCGTTGGCGGACATGAAAACGAACCCACCACTGTTAAAGTAAATGATGACCGGGAGATCTTTTACTGCGTGTTGCGTGGGAACAAATACGCGGAACCAGAGTTTGCGAGTTGGATTCACATCAACGTCGTCTTTTTGTTTAGCCGCGTGGGTTGCGGTGGAATACAATGGAAGTTCAATTCGTGTTTTTCATGGCAACGAGAGCGATGCCGGATGTCACACCCCCAAAATCCACACGCGGGGTATCACCGCTTAGAGGCGTGACTGACCAGGATCAAGCCACCAATCATATTGAACAGATAAGTAAATAGTAAATGTAAATCAACCAAACCAAACCAATATGAAAGGTGTTCAAAACATAAGTCTAGTTTCATTGTTTAGCAGAAGCATAAAAGTAAACCCAATCATATGTATAAGTTTTGAAATGTCATAAATGTTTAACAACGCATCCATGATCCATGTCCACAACGACTGCGCCTCCCTGTGCAAGCTCCAAGAGTACCTAACGACCTGCAAGGCATGTAACAACGAGTCAACAAACTAGTTGAGCGAGTTCACAGTTGGTAGTCTAGTTATAGTATTTGTTTCATATATCGTTTGCTTGTTTAGTAAACCATGTATCGTTTATGTTTGTATCGCGGCCCTCCAGGCATGTTTGCGAAGATTAGTGGGAGTTTCCCATGTGTTCTAGACTAGTTATATTTGTATCGCGGCCATTCCAGGCATGTGTGCAAAGCTTAGTATTTGTATCGCAGCCATTCCAGGCATGTGTGCGAAGAGTAGTGGGGGCTTCCCCATGTATCACTAGTCTAGCAGTAACAATGTAGTACAAGTAATCATTCTATCCCATTCCCAACCCCCGGGAATCCCATGCCTTGATAAGAGTGTGAACTCACCTTGGTTTGCTTAGTATGCTAGGGTATGTGCTCACAGTAAATCAATCAAGTCCTAAAGTACGCCCGTATACTTAATCAGTTTATATCCATAAGTCCATGTATAAGCACAATGATAGTGGTTATTGAATCAATGATCACCAAGTAGCACGAAGCACGTATTCAAGTTCACACAAGTTATGCTTAACATTTAACAACAGTTAGTTAACTCAGTTACCCTTTACCAGAAAGAAATCAAGTCACTGTGCAATTTACCCATTCGGCGAAACACCCCCTGTTTCGCCGTGTAATCCTTCGACGAAACACTTCTGTTTCGTCCCGTTTGTTTCGTTGTAAAGGTCTCGGCGAAACACTTTGTGTTTCGTCTTGTTCGTTTCGTTGTCCGGTCAAATCATCAGTTACGCCGTGACAGTTACAAAATTACAAAAACCCTAATCATCAGTTCATCATACAACAATCATACAAAATCATTCGGCACGGAATCATCATCTAAACATCATAACATAATCATCATAACACTAACGTCCATCATGATCCCTAGTTTATGCGTATAATAAGCCGATTAACATAATGCATCACATCATCGAACCCTATTAGCATGCTATCGAGCATTCAGATCACACTAGCAACAATTATGGTCAAGCATTCGATCGTATAAATCCTGGTTCCGTATAGAGTTAATACACAACTGTTTATTAGAACCCTAAGTCGACTCAATCATGCATACGAAATCAAGATCATACTCACATATTCACATCCATTCCAGAAATCAGACAAGCATATACACAAACATATATCGAGTAATCAAAGCATCAATGAACCCGATTTAACGAACACACACTAACCGAGATGAAAGGAACGATGGATTGAAGGCTAAGGAAGGCTTCGAGAGTTTCAGGTTGCCGTCACACAGAAAGGGCTCTAGGGTTTCGATTCTGATAAAAGTATCACGAATGAAGCCATTCCGTGTGACTTATACGCAAACTAATGTACTGGGCCGTAATGGGCTTCAGCGAAATGATGGGCCGGCAAAACACTTGGTTTCGTCGAGAAGGTTGTGACGAAACAACCTCTGTTTTGTCGGTATGAGTTATGGCGAAACACCCGTGTTTCGTCGGGTGTGGGTTATGGCGAATCACTTGTTTCATCGGGTCCTTTCATGTGTTAAATAGTTTAACAGTTTAACAGTTATGCAGTATTACAAGTTCATGTTCATGGAATCAAAACACTTCACATAAAACACATAGCATATCAACAATCATCTCGAATTATATTCCCGTGTACAGTAACAAGGAGATAAATCAAACAACTAAACAGTCAACGTGCAATAAATGCGAATAAGGAAATCTTGGAAACTCGAGTTGTCACACCGGAGTTTTAAGTGCAGCTTCCATGAAAAGTTAAGTTAAAGAGTGAAAGGGTTGAAGAGTAGAGTTCACATGTTGGATTTTGTGAGGAGATGAGTTCAATACATATTTTTAGAACTTGTATAATCAAGTCGTTAAAATTCATATCAATATATTGTAGGATCAAATTGAGCCAAAATTTGATTTTGTATAAGAAATCAATATATTTAACAAGTGTTGTGTTAATTCATATCAATATATTTTTAGAACTTGTATAATCAAGTCTTTGAAATTCATATCAAGAAAACTCAATGAACATGAAGATCTTGGTTTGATATTTAACAACAAGTGTTGTATTAATTCCCAACTGATGTAAACACTAACAAGCACCTGGAAATCGGATAAGCACAAGAAAATAGGAAGATAAGCACAACACAAGAGTTTTTCACCAAAGAACTAGCCAAAACCTTGGCTAGGGTTTCATTCATAACATATATATAGTGCCTGTATATAGTGCCTGGCCAACTGACGTAATTAATAACTAGACCAGAACATTAAATACGTCGGGTCAGGCTTACAACTTACTAGATATTACATAATTGACCCCCGAACCTTCTAAAAGCTACAAAACATAAACAAAACTATTCTAAACAAATACCAACGATCTTAAATGACCTAGCATATATACATTCTGTATATTCTCTATTATTAACATTTAAAGAAACATAAATATTACCATCTTTTACATGTTTTCATAACCAAATTAAGTACTACAACAAAATGTATATAGTTTTTAATATTGTATTATTAAATTTTAACAGCTTTTAAATATTTTAAAACTAAAACAAAATATGCGATAAAATGCATATAGATGGCGGGCCAATCATTTTAGGGGCAATAAGTGAAAAAAAATTGGGCGTATTTGACACGTAATTGTTATAAAATGAAACGTCCTAAATCCATGGGTCTTATTTGTTAGATTTACTCTTTAGCAAATTGCTTGAAATAAAGACATTCAATTAAAATGCAATGAAAAAAAAACAAGACTTTACAACCCAATGAAATACAATAGAAAACATTGTCTTATAAATGCAACGATAACAAGATAACAAAAAGGGGATGCCAATCTTCAATGGGGAGCCTTGCCTCAAGCCAGTTATCACTTCTTTGAACCACCTGGTGTGCATACTAAAAGTCAGCTATGCTGAGCGCATTCTAGTTTAATCAGGTATATAAAGATAACAATTAACAATGGATACACACATACGCAATTAAGCATATACAAGTGTAGCATATACAACTATGACCTTTAATATAACTACAACTTTTATATTACAACTACGACATGCACGCTATACTCTACATAATTGATCAACCATTGGCAAACTATGAAAGAATTACCATTCTCATATGGCTCTGTAGGTACCGCCTATCACACAACCCCATAGGTAACCACCTATACTGTGCAATATGCATCCTATGACACTTTACATTTCATCACTTTAACATATTGTCACTTTAAAAATATATCTTTACTTTTGCAAAACCATTTCTCAAACTATCACATTTTAATGAAAATATTATCACTTTACTTTAAAATATCGTGAGTATACACACCACTCCAACATAGTAAAGTAAGAGGGTCTAGAAACTCACATGTTCTTAGTCAAAAACTTTGTGATATCGTGCCTAGGATAACTCAAACGTCACTTCATCTACATGAGAATTTAACACATCAAACCCTATCACTTTCTGATACCATCACATAAAGAGTGTCACCGTCAGTGTCACAAATAGTGTCACCGACATGTCATCAACAGTGTCACCGACTGTGTCACCAACAATTCACCAACAGTTTCGCCTGACATAGTTTAGAACAGAGGGTATGTGTGTGAAAAGTGGGAGAGGAATGAGTGGAATGGGATAAGGAAAATTGGCAACCAAGGCCTCTATTTATAGGTTGGCTGGGTGCAAATATGCACGACCGTGCATACATAGGCACTGTGCCTCGTCCTTTTGCCCGACGATTAGTAGTCCTTCGCGATCCTTTCTATTCCTTTCAGTTAGAGGCACATTCGTGCCTAAGGTGGTGTACGTCCGTGCCTAGATAGGTGTCTAGACAGGTCTTTAAAAGGTGTCAGTCTTGTCAGATCTCGAAGCTTCCATTGCTTGTCTTTATCCTGCATGGTCGGGCCAAAGTGGTTCATGGTCGTGCCTTCGCATATTTTGGACTTTTGTTAACCAAAATAGGGTGGACTTGTACTTGCTGGGTTGATATGCACGGCCATGCCCATAGCTTGGCACATATATGTCTATCTAGCACTTAGCAGATATCCTTGGAATCTTGGATTTTTGCCTTGTTTTTGCTTGTTTTACGCTTCTTTTCATCCAGAGCCGTTAAAACCCACATTTACCAAATAGGAACGATTTAGATAGTATTTACAATAGCATCATAAATTTCAAAGATAGAACTATGAGTTACAAAGTTACATTGCAATATGGTACCGCTTCAATCTTTTATTATAATTAATAATTAACCTTGAATATTATTAAAAATTCAAAAAACCTGAAAATCATACCATGGGTAAATGTGCCTTATCTTCAGAACAAATAAACCTTACATGATTATGTATCAGTACGTAATTATGTAACACTACATGAATATATACCATTATGTAATTACACAACACTACGTGATTACATATTCGCGCTACATGATTTACATGGACGATTATATCCTATATTTTGTGGTATACCCCTAGATTTTGTGGTATCCTACATTTCACACGAAATTAAGACTTTGTGCAGTAGCCTTCCCATATTCCATATTTTATTATGTTTTACTAACTACATTACCTTTGTCGATGATCTTTGTAAAATCAAGGGTTCTCCATTTCCAACAAATATATATTAAATTAAAAAAAAGTTTACAAAACACACCACCTAACCATAAAAAAATTAAATCAAACCATCTTTAATACGATAAAAACAAACATTTTATAATACACATCTTTATCTTTGTGTAGATTATAATATTCTAGGATGTTTTATTCGTTAGTCACTTTTTCTAACACCTTGTGAATGAAGTCCTTGATTTCGGATATAGCTTGTCCAGATTCCGGCAACTCCTGGAAGGTAAAGAAACTGTGGGGCATATTTGGGTACTCCACCAGATAAGCTTCTTTCCCGGACTTCTTCAACCACTCATAGTATCTTCTTTGCCAGTCCTGTAGAAGATCAAACCCTCCCACAACCACCATGGTTGGCGGAAAATCCATTTTTGATATGTCCACGGCCCGCGGACCGCAAACGTTGATGATCGGATGGTCGCGGTTGTAGCCTTCACTTTGCGGCAAGAACGCATTCCAATACCAGTCGGCTCGATCCAACGATAAGATAGTATTTTTAGCGAGTTCTTTTTCCGAATTTGATCGCTCCTCCCCGCCAAAAAATGGTTGTATTGCCACCAAGCCGATTACCTTTAGACATCATACAAATAAACAAACGTACCCAATAAATCTCACTCGTATATTTGTAAAAAACTAGTAACTTATGGAAACTTTTGACCATTTTTCAACAAATATTTAGTTTGTTGGTATTTGGTCATTCAAGTATCATTCACCGAAAAACCTTACTTCTATCTTAGGAGCAAGGTTAGAGAAATCGCTAGTCGGCCGGTGAGGAAGGGACTAGCGACTACTCGTGATTAATCGGATCGAGTTTTTTTTATAGGTAATTTTCAGTTTTATGTACACGTATACGCATTTTTATAGATAAATATTTTAAGTAGCTAGGTTTTAACTCTGACTAAACTCATTTTTTAAGTATACAAATCAATTGTTGGAATTCACATGGTTTGGTTAAAAATTGGCCGGAATTTAGAGGTTTTGGCCGGAATATACAGGTTTTTGGCCGGAATAGTCGATTTTTGGCCGGCCCACTAGGTCTTACTAGAGCCGACTAGCGACTAGCGGATTAATGGACTGATTAACGAAAAATTACTCTGTGACTGGCCGACTAGCAATTAATTGCCGACTAATCATGATTTTAGAACACTAGAACTAGATATCAATTAAACATGGATGTTGAAAAACTGAATCGTACCTTAAGCCGTTGGAAGTTGAATTCGCATGCTCTTTGAGCTACATGATGAGCAATGTTTCCGCCAGAGCTATCACCCACGATGAAACAACGCGAAATATTAGCATTTTCCAGTGAGCATTTAGACCTATTCTGATCATCATCAAGAAACTTGAGAACATCAAAGCAATCGTCATGTTGCGCAGGGTACCGATGCTCTGGTGTAACACGGTACTCAACAGAAACAATAAGAGCAGGCACTTTTCTTGCCATCTCGCGGCACACATCGTCGTTATGCTTCTCATCTGCGGACAAGAAAGCGAATCCACCACCGTGTATGAAAACGATGAGTGGGAGATCTTGTACCGCGTGTTCTGTGGGGACAAACACGCGGAACCAGAGGTTGCGAGTTGGATCAACTGTGACATCATATGTCTTGACTCCTTTAATGGGTTTGGAGGATGGAGGGACTTTGGACAAAAAGAAATTTAGGAGACCGCGGTTGATGGTCCCGTCTCTTCGTCTAGCGGCATGAGTTATGGTGCCAAACGCCGAAAATGCCAGTCGATATGATAAACGAGTCTGGTAGTTTAAATAATGGGGTAGCCCCCACGGCCGGAGTGCCGGGCTGGATAGCCAGGGAAGGTGGACATGGGATGGTTAACTGATAAACGTTTTCGAACTATGGGGTAACCCCCACGGCTGGATAGTTGATTAAGATAAAACTACGTTTTTTGGAAACAGCCCTTAAATGGACAACCAACCGTGAACTCACTCAACTTTGTTGTTGACTCGTTGTTACATGCTTTGCAGGTCGCTAGATGTTATGGGGCTTGCACATGGAGGCGGTCGTTGCGGGATGCGAACTGATATGTCCCGTACTTAAAAAATAAACCTTATGAACTTATGAAACTTATGTTTTGGACTTTAAACTTATGAACTATGGACTTATGTTTTGGTTTAACGTCTTATGCTTCCGCTGTTTAAATTGAACTTGGTTAACTATCTTTTGGTCACCAATTGTATTGTGGTTAGTTTTATTTACTTAAATACGTTGTTCAATATGATTGGTGGCTCGATCCTGGTCATGTCACGCCTCCTAGCGGTGATACTCCGCATGGTGGATTTTGGGGGTGTGACAAATAATGCTTTCAATTCTAACCGACACATTAGAAAATTTGACATTATTCCTAGCTCGCCAAATGCTCCAGCAAGTGATCATTATGATGCCTTGAACTGCGACTCTTTTCTTCTCCGACAACCCGAGGTCTTTGTATAAAGAAAGAAGATCACGAATGGAAAAAGCGAAAATGTTAGGAATCTTGCACCAAGAGCTAATACAAGTCCATACTGTCGAAGCCATGAAACAACCAATAAACAAGTGATCGACCGATTCATCGTCAGAATGACAGAGAGGGCATGTTGTGTCGCCGATGCCAACATTTCTTTTCCTTAAAGCTTCGGCTGTGGGAACCTTATTCATCTCCAACCTCCAAACGTGAATGTTGACTTTAGCGGGAATCCAGTTGCACCAATCCAACACAAAGCTGTTGTCCTGCACTTGATCTCCATTCAACAGTTTTTTGACTGTCTTAACCGAGAACAAACCATCCGAAGCTGAAGTCCATCTCCACCGGGCCATACCAGTCGATAAGGTAACACTATCAAGCAGCCCCGTTAACTGAACTAACCTGGAGCGAAGAGTAGAGTCCGATAAGTCCGAGATCCAGTTCCAAGAATATCGGCCATCACTACTATGACTGATTAGTCTGTCCGCCACCGAGACCCTTTTATCCGCTTCCTTACTAAACAAATATGGAAATGCAGTCTTGAGAGGTTCATCGAGGAGCCATGTGTCAAGCCAAAAAGAAACATCCTCACCATGACCAACCGTTCCTCTCATGAAATGCCTTAGAGGGAATCCGCCCACCTTTGTATTAACAAAGTTCTTCGCTATATTATTCCAAACTCCAGAAAGGGATTTTTTTATACGGAATGCATTCTCAGCCCGACCTACTAGTATGAAGAGCGTCGATCACTTTCTTCCATAAGTTATTTTCTTCCGTCTTGTATCTCCATCCCCATTTAGACAATAATGATTTATTCACCACTTCTAATTTACTTAAGCCCAAACCTCCATTTTTTTAAACACGTAACCTTTTCCCACGCAACCCAATGCATCTTTTTTTCTTCCATAGAGTCGCCCCATAAAAACTTCTTAATCATAGATTCTAAAACCGAAATAATTCTCTTAGGGGCTTTATATAGAGAAAAATAATATGTTGGGAGTCTTTCCATGACCGATTTTATTAACACCACTCTACCCCCAATTGAAAGAAGGTGAGATTTCCATTTTGAGAGACGAGCGCGGAAACTTTCAATGACCGGATGCCAATTTGAGACCCTATTCATATTTGCTCCGACTTTGAGCCCAAAGTATTTAAAAGGAGGACAATCATATTTACACCCAACCACATTCGCTATCTCCCCTATTGCTCCCAAACCCACTCCAATACCATACATATGAGATTTATCTATGTTAATTTTAAGACCCGAGCAAAGAAAAAAACAACGAAGAATTCTCAGAATGTTCAATAATTCGTCTCTACTCCAATAAGTCTTGCGTTGTTTTTCCACTTCCCGCTTTAGTTATTATGTTTTACTAACTACATTACCTTTGTCGATGATCTGTGTAAAATCAAGGGTTCTCCATTTCCAACAAATATATATCAAATTTAAAAAAAAAAATGTTTACAAAACACACCACCTAACCATAAAAAAAATAAATCACACCATCTTTAATACGATAAAAACAAACATTTTATAATACACATCTTTATCTTTGTGTAGATTATAATATTCTAGGATGTTTTATTCGTTAGTCACTTTTTCTAACACCTTGTGAATGAAGTCCTTGACTTCGGATATAGCTTGTCCAGATTCCGGCAACTCCTGGAAGGTAAAGAAACTGTGGGGCATATTTGGGTACTCCACCAGATAAGCTTCTATCCCGGACTTCTTCAACCACTCATAGTACCTTCTTTGCCAGTCCTGTAGAAGATCAAACCCTCCCACAACCACCATGGTTGGCGGAAAATCCATTTTTGATATGTCCACGGCCCGCGGACCGCACACGTTGATGATCGGATGGTCGCGGGTGTAGCCTTCACTTCGCGGCATGAACACGCTCCAGTACCAGTCGGCTCGATCCAATGATAAGATAGTATTTTTAGCGAGTTCTTTTTCCGAATTTGTTCGCTCCTCCCCGCCAAAAAATGGTTGTATTGCCACCAAGCCGATTACCTTTAGACATCATACAAATAAACAAACGTACCCAATAAATCTCACTCGTAAATTTGTAAAAAAACTAGTAACTTATGATCATTTCGTCGGAAACTTTTGACCATTTTTCAACAAATATTTAGTTTGTTGGTATTTGGTCATTCAAATATTATTCACCGAAAATTTGTCTTTCTATAATTTTCAAATAAAACAGGGTCTAGTTTGAAAAACCTTACTGCGGAGCAAGGTTGGAGAACTCGCTACTCGCTATTCGGTCGGTGAGTTAGGAACTAGCGACTACTCGGGATTAATTGGATCGGGTTTTTTATAGGTAATTTTCAGTTTTATTTATACATATATGCGTTTTTATAGTTAAATATTTTAAGTAGCTAGGTTCTAACTCTTATTAAACTCATTTTTAAGTATGCAAATTAATTGTTGTAATTCACATGGTTTGGTTGGAAACTGGCCGGAATTTAGAGGTTTTATCCGGAATATACAAGTTTTTGGCCGGAATAGTCGATTTTTGGCCGGCCCACTAGGTCTTACTAGAGCCGACTAGCGACTAGCGGATTAATGGACTGATTAACGAAAAATTACTCTGTTACTGGCCGACTAGCAATTAATTGCCGACTAATCATGATTTTAGAACACTAGAACTAGATATCAATTAAACATGGATGTTGAAAAACTGAATCGTACCTTAAGCCGTTGGAAGTTGAATTCGCATGCTCTTTGAGCTACATGATGAGCAATGTTTCCGCCAGAGCTATCACCGACGATGAAACAACGCGAAATATTAGCATTTTCCAGTGAACATTTAGACCTATTCTGATCATCATCAAGAAACTTGAGAACATCAAAGCAATCGTCATGTTGCGCAGGGTACCGATGCTCTGGTGTAACACGGTACTCAACAGAAACAATAAGAGCAGGCACTTTTCTCGCCATCTCGCGGCACACATCGTCGTTATGCTTCTCATCTGCGGACAAGAAAGCGAATCCACCACCGTGTATGAAAACGATGAGTGGGAGATCTTGTACCGCGTGTTCTGTGGGGACAAACACGCGGAACCAGAGGTTGCGAGTTGGATCAACTGTGACATCATATGTCTTGACTCCTTTAATGGGTTTGGAGGATGGAGGGACTTTGGACAAAAAGAAATTTAGGAGACCGCGGTTGATGGTCCCGTCTCTTCGTCTAGCGGCATGAGTTATGGTGCCAAACGCCGAAAATGCCAGTCGTGTTTTCCATGGCAACGAGAGCGATGCCGGAGTTTTAGATGCAGCTTCCATTGAAAGGGTTAAGATCTTGAGTTCGTATTGTATCTTTTTATACAAATGTAGGATGGTGTGAACTAATACTTGAAAATATAAAAGACAAATGGATGAATTATTGTTAGTCCTATTTCAGCATATATTTTAAAAAACGTGTAAAGTCACATGTAGTATTTTAATGGTATTGGAGACGAAATTATAGGGAAGAGGGTAGTGACAGCGTGTTTTAGCATATTATTAATTATATAATATATAATTATTGAAACAGCGAGTTAAAGATGCTTTTTAGTAAAATAATAATTTAATGTTTCGAAGACTGGATCGGAACTTATCCGTAAATGCTCCTACAAACATTATATATGTATATTTTTTTTTCTTGGAAACTAAGAAAAGCATAAATGCTCCTACAAACATTATATATGTATATATTTTTTTTCTTGGAAATTAAGAAAAGCATAAATACTCAACGCTAAATATTGGGAGAACCATAAAGACGAATGAGAAAATCAATCTAACCCAATTTTTTTTAATACAAACGACATTGTAATTAAGATACAACATTAAAAAAAGAATTTACAACATTAAACAATTCATTTCTCCTCTAAAAATCAGTTTTATTAGATTTTTTACACATGTGTAAATTTGTTAAATACAACGAATTTACGCATGTGTAGATGAGAAAACTCACCCATATGTAAATTTTCAATATTTTCAAATACATGTAAATAGATTTTTTACACATGTGTAAATTTGTTAAATACAACGAATTTACGCATGTATAGATGAGAAAACTTACACATACGTAAATTTTCAATATTTACAAATACATGTAAATTAAAACATGTAATGTATTCAAATAATAATGACAAGTGTAATTTTTTTTTTTTGAATTTGAACTGCTTTTGACCAAGTTCTCGTGGTATTTTTCATTCGTACTCACGGTTGTCGCTATATTTAGCGTTCTCATATAAACCCTCTCATATATATATATATATGTATGTATATATATATGTATATACATATATATATATATATATACATATATATATATATAGAGGATAGGGCTAGGTAGAAAATCCTAAAAATTTGAGAAAACCCTAGAAAACCCAATCTCCCGACTTTTTTTTTTTTTTTTTTTTTTTTTTTTAAAATAACACATGTAATATACATGTTGTAAGAGTTTTGAGCCAAAAAAATCAAAAAAGCGCCGAGTGTTTTTTTTTTTTAAAAATAAACAAGTTTCAGCACTTTTTTGTCTAACACATGTTAGTGATGAAAGTTGCTGAAACTTGTTTATTTTTTTTAAAAACATCCACTCGGCGCTTTTTTGATTTTTTTGGCTCAAAACTCTTAAAAACATGTATATTACATGTGTTATTTTTTTCAAAAAAAAAAAAAAAAGGTCGGGAGGTTGGGTTTTCTAGGGTTTTCTATCTAGCATTGTCCTATATATATATATATAGGGAGAAGATCATGCGAGAACCACCTCTTATTGTGAGAACCGCGAGAACCAATGTGAACACACCAAAAATGCCTAAAAATAGCTAAAAATCACACAAATTTTTTTTTTGAATTTTTTAATATTTTTTATAAAAAATCGCTACTTTTCGAATTTTTTTTTAATTTAAAAAAAAAAAATTTTTTGTCTTCTAAAAGTAGCGATTTTAACATGAAAAATATTAAAAAATTCAAAAAAAAATTTTAGATTTTTTTTTGATTTTTTTAGATTTTTTTTAGAGTTTTTTAGGTTTTTTTGGGGTTTAGTTTTTAGCATTTTAGCTTGGGGGGTGGGGGGTGGGGGGGGGGTTTAGGTTTTTGGGGGGTGGGGGGGTGGGGTTAGGTTTTTTTAAGTTTTTTTTTACATTTAGCTTGGGGGGGGTTTAGGTTTTTTTTTTTTTTTTTTGGGGGGGGGGGTTAGGTTTTTTTTAGGTTTTTTTTAGCTATTTTAGGTTGTGTTCACATTGGTTCTCAAGGTTCTCACAATAAGGGTGGTTCTCGCATGAGCCCCTCCCTATATATATATATATATATATATATATATATATATATATATATATATATATATATATATATATATATATATATATATATATATATATATATATATATATATATATATATATATATATATATATATATAGGGGAGGGTTATCTTGAGAACGCTAAATATTGCGAGAACCGTGAGAACGAATGAAAAAAGCAATCAAAACCAATTTTTTTAATACAAACCTCATTGTAATTAAGATACATCATCAAAACAAGAATTTATAACATCAAATAATTCATTTCTCCTTTCAAAATCACTCTTTTTAGATTTTTTACACATGTGTAAATATAACAGATTTACACATGTGTAAATGGCAAACTTACACATGTGTAAATTTTCTTTATTTACGAATTCACGTAAATTTAAACGTGTAAATTGAATTTCTAACATTGTATTCGAACAATAATGATAAGTGTAGAAAAAAATTTGAATTTGAATTGTTTTTGACCAAGTTCTCATGTTTTTTTTATTTGTTCTCACGGTTCTCACAAATATTTAGCGTTCTCATTTAAACCCTCCCCTATATATATATATACCACTCCTATTTGCGAGAACCATAAGAACCAATTTCAACCAATTAGAAAATGTCACATCAATAATAAAAAGATGATAAGTTGAAGGGTAGTTTAGCAAGGGCGTACCCACCCCAAGTCATGGGTGGGCGGGCGGGCGCACCCTCTGAAAAATAATTTTTTGTGACAACTCGAGTTTCCGATATTCCACTTTCGCATTTATTGCACGTGACTGTTTAGTTGTTTACTTACACGACTTGTTTAACGACTTGTTTACTTTGTAATTATACACGTTGTGATATGATAAAACGTATTGTGTTTATTGCATGATTATGTGTTTGGTAGTATAACATGAAACTTGTTGAAAGACCTAAACTGTTAAACCTTGAAATGTCCGACGAAACAGAATTTGTTTCGCCAAGAACACACCAACGAATTAAGATGTGTTTCGCCATAAACTCTTCCGATGAAACAAGTGTGTTTCGTCACACACATCCCGACGAAACAAGCTGTTTCGCCGGCCCACGATCCGCCGAGGCCCAGTAACGGCCCAGTACGTTACGCCAAATAGTTATTTAGTTCTACGGGTTCATTTGTCACCACTTTTAGCAAACAAGAAACCCTAGAGCTCTCCTCCTCTGTTGACGGCAATTACGTGTCCTCGCATCCCTCTCTAATCGATCAAGTTGTTATTCCGTTCATTGCGGTTAGTGTCTAACCTTTGTGTGGTTGTTTAATTTTACCATCGTTTACTATTCTTGCTTGAAATCATTAGGGATCGATGCTAGATAATGGTTGTGTTCATGATTAATTGATGAATTAACTATAATAGAACCTATTGTCGGTTATGGTTTCGTGTGCTGAATTGGATTGTTTGTTGTTGAACCAGTATACAGATTAGAGTTATGTTTAGGACTCCAATTGTTTATGCCATTGTCCATGAAAGTTTATGAGCATGTTACTGAATGATGAAACTGTGATGTGATACTTGTATGATCGAGTGCATAAGCTAACACAGGACTCAGTCATGATTGGTATCAATGATTTCTGTAAGATTACATGTTTGCTGTTTGATTGTGGGTGATCATTGGGTAACGGTTGTTCAAGATGATTAGGGTTTCTGCGTAACTGTTAATGACGTAACACAGGTGTTTGACGAAACGACTGCCACGGCGAAACAGATGTGTTTCGCCGAGAACAAAGGTGACGAAACAGTGTGTTTAGCCGATGGAAGCCACGACGAAACAACGGGTGTTTCGTCGCAGGAGATAACGACGAAACAAGGGTGTTTCGCCGAATGGGTAATTTGCACAGTGACTTGATTTCTTTCTGTTAAAGGATAACTGAGTTAGTTAACTGCTGTTAAATGTTAAGCATAACTTGTATGAGCGTGAATACGTGCTTTGTGCTACTTGATGATCATTGATTCAATAACCACTATGATTGTGCTAATACGTGGACTTGTGGATATAAACTGACTATGTATACGTGCGTACTTTAGGACTTGATTGATTAACTGTGAGCACATACTTTAGCATACCGAGCAAACCAAGGTGAGTTCACACTCTTACCAAGGCATGGGATTCCCGGGGTAGGGAATGGGATTGAATGATTTCTTGCACTTACATTGTTAATGGGAATTACGGATCACTGACCTCGTTAGGGGAAGGTCACTTATAGATACTGCTAGACTAGTGATACAAATACTACTCTTCGCACACATGCCTGGAATGGCCGCGATACGAATACGAATCTTCGCACACATGCCTGGAACGGCCACGATACTAATACTAAACTTCGCACACATGCCTGGAGGGCTGCGATACAAATATAACTAGTCTACAATACATGGGAAACTCCCACTAATCTTCGGAAACATGCCTGGAGGGCCGCGATACAAGTATAAACGATACATGGGTTACTAAACAAACAAACGATTTACGAAATGAACACTATAACTAAACAACCAACTGTGAACTCGCTCAACTAGTTGTTGACTCTCTGTTACATGCCTTGCAGGTCGTTAGGTACACATGGAGCTTGCACAGGGAGGCGCGGTCGTTGTGGACATGGATTGCAGATGCTCTGTTAAACATTTATGACATTTCAAAACTTATACTTATGATTGGGTTTACTTTTATGCTTCCGCTAAACATTGAAAATACTTATGTTTTGAACACCTTTCATATTGGTTTGGTTGAATTACATTTACTATTTACTTATCTGTTCAATATGATTGGTGGCTTTATCCTGGTCATGTCATGCCCCTATGCGGTGGTACTCCGCGTGTGGATTTTGGGGGTGTGACAGATTGGTATCAGAGCCATTGGTTATAGTGAACTTGGTTTTAATAAAGGGAAAATGTTTTATTAAAACCAGACTATAACCTGTACAGTGCTCAACGATCCACAACGACGCTTCGCTCCACGTGCAAGACTCAACACACTAGGTACTATTATTCATGTTTACATTACCTACTTGCTAGATTACATAGAACTTTCCTCACTGTATGCTTAGATAAACGTAACACTTATTGCCTGAGAACACTTGTGTGCTTACTCTCTTCTGTCATCGCATTTTCGCGAACCTCTCTCACTTATGTTACGTTTGCTATGAAGATCATGGCTGGACGCATTAACATGACTCAAGCCCAGTTGACGGCTCTCACTAACGAACAAGTTGCTGCGGCACTTGCAGCCGCACAAGCAGGAGGTATACCCTGCAGTCGCAACCCACTCTAGGATCTTTAGATCCTACACTCCTAAACCAACTCTTGTGTTTAACCTTGTCCTGTTCTTATACATAATAGGTCAACACGCTCAGCAATCTGTTTGCACATTCAAGAATTTCATGGACTGTCGTCCTAGCACATTCAGTGGCATTGAAGGAGCAGTTGGACTCCTCCATTGGTTTGAAAAGCTCGAGTCCGTCTTTGAAATGTGTGAATGCCCTGAGGCTCGCAGGGTGAAGTACGCCACTGGTACTCTAGAAGGTATTGCGCTGACTTGGTGGAATGCGCAAGTTCAGATTTTAGGGTTGGCAGCTGCTAACGCCACCCCTTGGAATGATTTCAAGGAATTGATAAAACGGGAATACTGCACGCGTGATGACATCCACAAGTTAGAAGTGGAGTTCTTTCATTTGAAAATGACGGGATCAGAAATTGAAGCTTATACGAAAAGGTCAAACGAGCTGGCCATCCCGTGTCCAACTATAGTGGACCCTCCTATCAAGCGTATTGAGTTGTATCTCAAAGGGCTAGCACCAGAAATTCAAAGCCATGTGACATCGGCCAACCTTGATAATATCCAGGATATTCAACGTCTTGCTCATCGCCTCACAAATCAGGCAGTGGAACAGAACAGGCTACGTAAACGTATCAGTGCTACCGATGCTACTACTTCCGCTACTCCCAGTGACAACAAGCGGAAATGGGATGGGGATTCTAGCAAGGGTTTAGCTACAGCTCAGTCTCAGGTTCAACAGCGAAAGACTGATAACTACCAGAGCCCTGGTCAGCAATCTTCGGGCAATCAAAGACAGGGTGGATATCGAGGAAACCTCCCAAGGTGCAATACTTGCAACAAGCACCACAACGGCCAGTGCAACAAGGGTCGTTGTCAACGATGCCTCAAGATGGGTCATGAAGCTAAAGATTGCAGGAGCTCACGACCTGCGAATCAGAATCAGCAACAACAACCACCTGCTCCACGAAACCAACAGCAGCAACAGCAGTGAGGCAACAGGGGATGCTATCAATGTGGCGCTGAAGGCCACTTCAAACGTGACTGCCCCCAGTTAAACCAGAACCAGAACAACAACAACCACAATAATCCGGGCAATGGGAACAACAATGGTGGAAACAATAATGGCAACGACGCTAGGGGTCGTGTGTTCGTGCTGGGGCAGGGTGATGCAAGGAATGATCCTAACGTGGTTATGGGTAAGTTTCTTCTTGACGACTTTTATGTTACTGTTTTATTTGATTCAGGTGCGGATACCAGTTACGTATCTCTAAAAGTTAGTCACATGTTAAAACGTACACCAACGCCCTTAAACACCAAACATGTCGTAGAGTTAGCCAATGGTAAAAGTTTAGAGGCCACACACGTAGTCAAAGGTTGTAACACCGTCTTAGCCGGTCAGACTTTCCCCATCGATCTCATTCTACAGTTCTGGGTAGTTTCGACATCGTCATTGGTATGGATTGGTTATCCCAATATCAAGCAGAGATCCTATGCAAGGAGAAGATTGTTCGTATACCCCGTTCTGTTAAAGAACCTCTCGAATTCAAGGTGACAAGAGTGGTGCCGTGGTTGGCATCATCTCCTTTCTGAAGGCACAAAAATGTTTACGAAAGGGTCACACTGCCATTTTGGCACTTGTTACAGACGCATCAACGAAAGAGAAGAGATTAGAGGATATTCCAGTAGTACGCGACTTTCCTCAAGTGTTTCCTGAAGATTTACCTGGTCTACCGCCTCACCGCCAGGTCGAATTTCAAATCAAACTAGCTCCAGGAGCAGCACCAATAGCTCGCGCACCGTATCGATTGGCTCCAACTGAACTGGAAGAACTGTCTAAACAACTACAAGAGCTCTTGGATAAGGGTTTTATTCGTCCTAGCTCTTCGCCCTGGGGAGTTCCAGTGTTATTCGTGAAAAAGAAAGACGGTACCTTCAGGATGTGCATAGATTACCGCGAACTCAACAAGGTGACAGTGAAGAACCGCTATCCTCTTCCACGTATTGATGATTTATTCGACCAGTTGCAAGGGTCGAGCTACTACTCGAAGATTGATCTGAGCTCAGGTTACCATCAGCTGAGAGTCCGGGATGAGGACGTCTCCAAAACAGCATTCAGAACTCGCTACGGCCACTACGAGTTTCTAGTCATGCCATTCGGGCTAACAAACGCGCCTGCGGTCTTTATGGATCTTATGAACAGGGTGTGCAAACCTTACTTGGACAAGTTTGTGATTGTCTTCATCGACAACATCCTGATCTACTCTAAGAGTCAGGAGGAACACGAGCAGCATTTACGACTTATTTTGAAGCTCCTTCGAACAGAACAGTTATATTCCAAGTTTTCAAAATGCGACTTCTGGCTTCGTGAAGTCCACTTCCTAGGCCACGTGGTAAACAAGGATGGGATTCATGTTGATCCATCCAAGGTAGACTCGATTAGGAACTGGCCTGCACAGCGTACACCGACAGAAATACGCCAATTCTTGGGTTTGGCGGGTTATTACAGACGGTTCATCAAAGACTTCTCAAAGATTGCATAGCCGCTTACACTACTGACACAGAAAGGTGTTACTTATCGTTGGGGTAATACGCAGGAACCAGCTTTTCAGCATCTAAAGGGTAGACTTTGCAGCACACCTATTCTTTCATTGCCAGAGGGCACAGACGATTTTGTGGTCTACTACGACGCATCGATTCAGGGTCTTGGTTGTGTATTGATGCAACGGGATAAAGTCATTGCTTACGCTTCTCGCCAACTTAAGACCCACGAACGGAATTACACTACACATGATTTAGAGCTGGGAGCTATCGTTTTTGCGCTTAAGATATGGCGACATTACCTGTACGGTACCAAGTGCACTATCTACACCGATCACAGGAGTCTCGAGCATATCTTCAAGCAGAAGGAATTGAACATGTGTCAACGTCGATGGGTCGAACTACTGAATGATTACGAATGCGCCATCAAGTATCATCCAGGCAAAGCCAACGTTGTGGCTGACGCTCTCAGTCGAAAGGATACGACATCTAGACGCATACGAGCACTACAACTTACTATTCAGTCTAGTCTTCCTGCACAGATACGAGATGCTCAGGTAGAAGCATTGAAACCAGAAAACGTGAGGGCTGAAGCCCTACGCAACTCAAGACAGCGATTAGAACAAAAGGAAGACGACGCCTATTATGTAACGGGGCGTATCTGGGTCCCACTTTATGGCGACTTACGCGAGCTTGTATTGGATGAAGCCCATAAGTCTCGCTACTCGGTACATCCAGGTTCGGATAAAATGTACCACGATCTCAGAACTACGTATTGGTGGCCTAGCATGAAGGCCCACATAGCAACTTACGTCGGCAAGTGTTTGACCTACGCGAGGGTCAAGACGGAATACCAGAAACCATCAGGCCTACTTCAGCAACTAAAGATACCACAATGGAAATGGGAGGAAATTTCCATGGATTTTGTTACTGGCCTGCCTAGATCTCAGCGTGGTAATGATACTATTTGGGTGATCGTAGATCGACTCACTAAGTCTGCACACTTCTTGGCTATCAAGGAAACAGACAAGTTCTCTACCTTAGCAGACATCTACTTGAAAGAAGTGGCTTCGAGGCACGGGGTGCCAATCTCCATTATTTCGGATCGTGATGCACGATTCACTTCAGAGCTGTGGCAAGCAATGCACAAGTCGTTTGGCTCCCAGGTAGACATGAGCACAGTTTACCACCCTCAGACGGATGGGCAGTCTGAGCACACTATCCAGACCCTATAAGACATGCTTCGAGCATGTGTTATCGACTTCGGCAACAACTGGGAAAAACATCTCCCGTTAGTGGAGTTTTCATATAACAACAGTTACCACACCAGCATTCAAGCCGCCCCATTCGAGGCATTATACGGGCGTAAATGCCGATCACCTCTCTATTGGGCAGAGGTGGGCGATAGTCAGATCACAGGTCCAGAACTTGTAGTTGATGCTACTGAACGGATTGCACAGATACGACAACGAATGGCAGCAGCTCGCGACCGCCAGAAAAGCTACGCTGATAAGCGCAGGAAACCGCTCGAGTTCCAGGTTGGGGATCGAGTGCTACTCAAAATCTCGCCCTGGAAGGGTGTAGTTCGTTTTGGCAAACGAGGCAAACTCAATCCACGTTACGTCGGACCATTCGAAATCATAGAAAGAATAGGCAAAGTGGCCTACAAACTGAACTTACCAGCAGAACTCGGTGCAGTTCACAACGTTTTCCACGTGTCGAAAATTCGAAAAAGTGTCTATCAGATGAGACCCTCATAGTTCCTTTGAAGGAGCTTACTATCAACGAACAGTTGCATTTCGTCGAAGAACCAGTTGAAATCACGGACCGGGATGTTAAGGTCCTCAAAAACACCAGATTACCCCTTGTTCGAGTTCGTTGGAACTCCCGTCGTGGCCCAGAGTATACCTGGGAACGAGAAGACCAAATGGAACACAAATATCCCCAGTTATTCACGAACAATGCAACTACTACTGAGGCTGAAGCTACTACAGAATTTCGGGACGAAATTCCAAATCAACGGGGGGATGATATGACACCCCAGGAAAACCAGTAAACTACACAACTTACCTAGCTTCCTCAGTAACCGCATGCTAAATTTCGGGACGAAATTTCTTTCAAGTTGGGGATAATGTGACAACTCGAGTTTCCAAGATTCCACTTTCGCATTTATTGCACGTGACTGTTTAGTTGTTTACTTACACGACTTGTTTACTTTGTAATTATACACGTTGTGATATGATAAAACGTATTGTGTTTATTGCATGATTATGTGTTTGGCTTTATAACATGAAACTTGTTGAAAGACCTAAACTGTTAAACCTTGAAATGCCCGACGAAACAGAATTTGTTTCGCCAAGAACACACCAACGAATCAAGATGTGTTTCGCCATAAACTCTTCCGACGAAACAAGTGTGTTTCGTCACATACATCCCAACGAAACAAGCTGTTTCGCCGGCCCACGATCCGTCGAGGCCCAGTAACGGCCCAGTACGTTACGCCGAATAGCTATTTAGTTCTACGGGTTCATTTGTCACCACTTTTAGCAAACAAGAAACCCTAGAGCTCTCCTCCTCTGTTGACGGCAATTACGTGTCCTCGCATCCCTCTCTAATCGATCAAGTTGTTATTCCGTTCGTCGCGGTTAGTGTCTAACCTTTGTGTGGTTGTGTGATTTTACCATCGTTTACTGTTCTTGCTTGAAATCATTAGGGATCGATGCTAGATAATGGTTGTGTTCATGATTGATTGCTGAATTGACTATAATAGAACCTATTGTCGGTTATGGTTTCGTGTGCTGAATTGGATTGTTTGTTGTTGAACCAGTATACAGATTAGAGTTATGTTTAGGACTCCAATTGTTTATGCCATTGTCCATGAAAGTTTATGAGCATGTTACTGAATGATGAAACTGTGATGTGATACTTGTATGATCGATTGCTTAAGCTAACACAGGACTCAGTCATGATTGGTATCAATGATTTATGTAAGATTACATGTTTGCTGTTTGATTGTGTGTGATCATTTTGTAACGGCTGTTCAAGATGATTAGGGTTTCTGCGTAACTGTTAATGACGTGACATAGGTGTTTGACGAAACGACTGCCACGGCGAAACAGATGTGTTTTGCCGAGAACAAACTTGACGAAACAAAGGTGACGAAACAGTGTGTTTCGCCGATGGAAGCCACGACGAAACAGTGGGTGTTTCGTCGCAGGGAGATAACGACGAAACAAGGGTGTTTCGCCGAATGGGTAATTTGCACAGTGACTTGATTTCTTTCTGTTAAAGGATAACTGAGTTAGTTAACTGCTGTTAAATGTTAAGCATAAGTTGTATGAGCGTGAATACGTGCTTTGTGCTACTTGATGATCATCGATTCAATAACCACTATGATTGTGCTAATACGTGGACTTGTGGATATAAACTGACTATGCATACGTGCGTACTTTAGGACTTGATTGATTAACTGTGAGCACATACTTTAGCATACCGAGCAAACCAAGGTGAGTTCACACTCTTACCAAGGCATGGGATTCCCGGGGTAGGGAATGGGATGGAATGATTTCTTGCACTTACATTGTTAATGAGAATTACGGATCACTGACCTCGTTAGGGGAAGGTCACTTATAGATACTGCTAGACTAGTGATACAAATACTACTCTTCGCACACATGCTTGGAATGGCCGCGATACGAATATGAATCTTCGCATACATGCCTGGAATGGCCGCGATACTAATACTAAACTTCGCACACATGCCTGGAGGGCCGCGATACAAATATAACTAGTCTACAATACATGGGAAACTCCCACTAATCTTCGCAAACATGCCTGGAGGGCCGCGATACAAGTATAAACGATACATGGGTTACTAAACAAACAAACGGTTTACGAAATGAACACTGTAACTAAACAACCAACTGTGAACTCGCTCAACTAGTTGTTGACTCTCTGTTACATGCCTTGCAGGTCGTTAGGTACACATGGAGCTTGCACAGGGAGGCGCGGTCGTTGTGGACATGGATTGCAGATGCTTTGTTAAACATTTATGACATTTCAAAACTTATACTTATGATTGGGTTTACTTTTATGCTTCCGCTAAATATTGAAAATACTTATGTTTTGAACACCTTTCATATTGGTTTGGTTGAATTACATTTACTATTTACTTATCTGTTCAATATGATTGGTGGCTTGATCCTGGTCATGTCACGCCCCCATGCGGTGGTACTCCGCGTGTGGATTTTGGGGTGTGACATTTTTCGCCTTAAATTTCAACCGCACCCGTTGGAAATTTTCACCTGCATCCCTTGAAAATTTTCGACCGTCCCACTTAGAAAATAAATATTATGAATCTATAAAAAAACTTATTATTATTTAATATATATAGGTATATAACACAATTTATATAATTATTCTTTAACCACTTATTCATTTAATTACTTAACCCAACCAAAGTCCAATCTACAATATATTTTATTAACCCAACCCAAAGAAATTTGAACTAAATAAAATAACCCAAAGCCATTCACCCATTCCAATTCCAATTCCAAATCCCGCCTAAAAAAACTCCTAGCGACTTAACGCCATTGCTCACGACCGGACGACTTTTTTGCCGGAAAACCCAAAATTCCAGCAAGATCGACCCATGTTACGCCATAATTCCGATATAGAACTTGTATGGTTTCTTTTTTGATTTATTTTTTTGTTTTATGCGATGATTAGGAGAAAATATAGACGTATATGGGTTTGATCTTTTCATGTTTTTTGGTTGTTCTAGACTTGTAGTTAAATGATTTTGTTGTTTTATTTATAACTTTGTTTGTTTAAATGATTAGTTACAACATTTAATAATAGGGCTTGAATGTTTGAAAATACAATTGAAAATTATGGACTATGGTTAAACATGATTGTTTATTTTGTTTAAGTCTTTAGTGTTGTTTTATGAACTTATTGATCGATTTATATGTGATAGTAACCATTAGTAAGAATGTAATGAACTTATGAAGTGTTTAGTATCTCTAGATGATGTGTTGGATATATTTCAAAAAATGAAAACAAGTATGGCACAATTTTCAATACGTTTGTAATGACATTTGACGTATTTTTGATGATTATATAAATTTTGGTTTGATATTCTTTGTCTTACATGACCCGATCTGACCCGCTATGAACCGATTTTTTTATATAGCTAGGAGCCTAAAATCTTTACAAGTATTCTGCACCCCAAGCAAAAAAATTGTTGAGTACGCCACTGTAGTTTAGACATTTTTCATTTTCTCTTTCTCTCTCTTCTGTCAGTATTTTCTCTTCTTCCTATTTCTTCTCTTTAAAGCCACTCTATTTCCTATACATAGAATATACAAATTCAAAATCTATACAAAGAATTCAAATCTGTTGGACCCAGTTTGGCCTTAACAACTTCTTTTTACGTAATATGGCAAGTGATTTCAGTATATGTGAAAAAGATGTGCGGAAATGGAAATCAGACTTTCAAGAAACAAGACCTACAGAATTATCAAGTTTATATCGCTTTGAAACAAAGTAGTTTAACAAGGTGATTGTCAGATTATTATCTAATACAAATGAATCTTGAATTCTGTGGGTGAGAAGAGCAGTGGAGTTTGGGTGTTTGTATGTGAAGGCTAAGCTTCAAACTCAATTATCTTCTGTCTCTCGAGCCTTCTATTTATAGAAGGATGTGTACATGAATAAACAATTGTTTATTCATGCAATAAGTCCTGCATAAAGTAGCAATTTGACATATTCATTGAATCCAATGTTCAAGTTGCATTTGTAATCATGATAACCAATAATGTCATGCTTCGGTCATTGGTGGCAGGATAGAGTTGTGATTTTAGACAAGTGGGGTTTTCATCAGAATTTCTGATAAACCACTTCATCAGAAATTCTGGTGAACAAATCATCAGAAAGTCTGATGATCAGAAGCGTCAGAAACTGATGATATTTCATCAGAAATATCATCAGATCCATCAGAAATGACCTTCTCTGATAATCCAAATCAACTCTTAATCAACTTGTGATTCTTTGAAGTAGATACTTTGTATTTCTGTTGTCCCATCTGATCTTCTTCTTCTTGTTGTGATCTTCAGGACTGTTATCTCTTCAGAGATCCATTTGATTGAGATTTTCTTCAATACTTACAAATAAAGTTTCCTAACGGTTTCCCCCTAAGTATTGTAAGAAAATGAACTACCTCATGAATATAAAATTTCCAAACAGTGGAAACTTAATACTTGCAAATATAAACCAGTTGCTGAAGTTTTGAAAAACAAATTACATAAAAGATGAAATTTAAATAAACAAGTTTCTTCAATTCAGCTTCATTCTCTTGTTTACATCCCCTATCTTTAACTGTTTCTTGTAGGAGATATACTTGTTGCAGCTGACGTACATGTCTTTGTACCATTCTCTTGCTTGGATCCATTCTTCAATCATTTGCTCAATTTCTTTCCTGTGTTCCTCCAAATTCTTTCCTGTCTTCTGAAGATGTTCTTGTCTTTTGTTCCTAGTTTTCATGATATACTTCAGAGTTTGATTTGAGTACTTGCAGATATCAATGCTTCTGAACAGAGCTTTGTTTTTATCAATATCTCTGAAAATGACACCATAGTTTTTAATGTGAGTTTTGCTTGCAATGATGTCTCCAGATCTTGCTTCTTCCAATATTTCTAAGGGAACTTTTGTCTTTGGTGGTTTGATATACACCTTTTTGTTGTGTACATGCTCAAAATTGATGCATAGATCAAAGTCTGAAAAAGCTATTCTTTCAAATAGCAGTATTCCGGCCTTTTATATACCATTTAATGCTCTTCTGACCTCTTGGTTATTTTTTATTTCCTTTTCATAGTAATCCTTCATAAACACAATGTCTATAGGATGCAACTGGTCAGCTATCTCTTCATCGGTCACCATTTGTTCCTCCCCATTCTTTCTCAGAAGTGTGTATCTGTTTTGCACACGAGTTCCTCCAATATCATCAATTGTAACTTTCACTTCATTCACTTTTAAAACTTTCTTCACCGGATTCTCATTTTTGCAGTGAATGCTGCATGGACTTCTTTTAATTCTTGTATCTCTTAAGGCCAGTCTGACAGGAGACAGTGATCTTGGCAGTTCATCTTCTTTTGTTAAGTAGTATTTTACTAGATTGTATTCAGGGAATATCATTACATCTCTGGCAATCTCTTTGACCATGACAGATTTAGTTTCAGAGATTTTTCTCTTAACAATCTTTGATTTTGTTGATGAATCACCTTCTTGTTCCCATTCATTCATTGTTTGTAAATTCATGTACTTACTTATGGCCGAGTCATCAGACAATGTTGGTTTTGGGACAAATGCTAGCAATTTCAAATTTGTAATAACTTGAGATTTTGCAGTTGCTAACCTTTTCACCATTTCATCTTTTGGAACATTTGGAGGTGGTCCCATCGTTGTAACTTCAGCTCTGATGATTGGTGTGGTTGATGATTGTTGAGGAGTTGACTTTGGAGTTTCTTGATGTAGTCTTTCAGCAGGAATTTCCTTCATGAGTTCTTGTGGATCCAATTTGGCCAATCTTGCAATGTTGAATTGCATCTTCTCCGTCAATTGTTGCATTTCTCTTACCTGTTTTGAGTTGCTGGTCATGTTTTTCTGAACTTTGTTGAATTCAGTTTGAGCTTTCATTTGAATTTTATCCCATTCTTTTGACAGCTTCTCAAGGGCATCTGTTATACTGTTGTTACTTGCCCTTAGTGTGGTAACTTCCTCCAAGACTCTGTTTGAACTACTTGACTCCTTTGATTCCACAACCTTTGTAACTTGAGCTTTGGTGCTTTCTATTTCTGTGAAAATCTTTTGAATTTCTGATGCAGAGATGTTGGATTCTGATGCCTTTTCTTTCATCTTTTGGAGAGTCTTTAGTGCTTCAGTGTTTTCTTCAGTTTGTTTCTTTACTGCTTCCACTGATTTTGACAAAGCCTTTATTTCAGCCCTTTGAACTTGTAATTCTGTCAGCAATATATCAAGTTTTTCTTCTACTGGATTTCTTTTGCAGACTTTGTAAGCACTTTCCAGCACAGCTTCCAGATTTTCTTGATTCATGGGCGTTTCAGGGATATTTGGAACAACAGATGTTCCTGCTAACATTCCAGCTGCAAACACATTTGCTGCTGTTTTAGAAATGATAGGGTCACTTTTGGCTTTACCAGAATCTGGTGCAACCTTAAGTTTACCAGTATCATCTCCACCAGCGGTGAGTGACATACTCTCATCCTGGATTTCCTTATATCCTTGAATCACATCAATATGTGATTCTCCATAAGTTTTTGAGGTAAACACATTACCTTTTTCCAGATTTCCTTGATCAGTTTCCTGATCTCTATCTGTTGAGATCTCATTCTCTTCCTCAATTTCTGATTCAGAGTTGAGATTAAGAGCACTAGTAACCTCTTTATCAACATCAGTCTTTTCATGTTCTAAGTTGTAAGAAACATTAACTGAACTTTCTGATTTTGTTTGTTTTGAGTGAGTATCAACTAAAACAGTTTTTGAGTGAGATGTACCAACAATATGAGATTCATTATGATGTATCACTTCAGTTGCTTCAATATCAGTATTATCAAAGTGAGTTTCTTCATAATGTTCTTCAGTATCTTCATGAGTTCCTCCAGCAATATGTGATTCTGCATAGTGTTCTTGTGCTGTCTCTTGTTGCATATCGAAATCTGGATGGATTCTTCCTTCATGAATTTGTTCATCTTCAGCATCATCTGAATTGTTTTCTGGTGAGTTGGTAATCATCAGAATTCCTTCTCCTCCTGCATCCTCTTTTTCTGATGATCTTGACTTTTGTGGTTCATGTCCTTCTAGTGATGAAGAGCAGTTGAAAACTTCTCTGCTAGCTCTTTCTGTTGAAGAGTTTGATTTGGTCAGAAGTGCTTCATGTTGTATTCTGTACTGTGAATCTGGTGTAATGAGACATAGCATGCTTTCTGGTAACTCAGGGATATCTTTGTCAGATTCCCATCCATGATTGGAACTCCAGGCCTTCATGATGTTTGATCTCCACATATTCTCCAAAATTGGAATTTCTATTTCTCTTGCAGCAAATGTTTCAGAAATGAAAATAGAAATTAACCTCGGATATGGCAGATGTGAGATTTATTTTTCCATTTCTGGTGATGATTGACCTCTTGATCAGGTTGAAAATTTCTGATCCATAATCAATTTTGAACCCAGTTATGAGTCCATACATGATTGTTAGAATAGCTTGACTGATTTGATCAGTTCCTCCTATTTTTGAGGTGAGACATTTGTTTAATACTTCCTTCATCACCTGCCATATAACTGGCATTTCATTTCTTCTGATTGAACCAATTTTGTTGATCTTCTTGTTTTTGTAACCAAGCCCAATGACAAAGCTTAATAACTCTTCTCTGCTCGGTGCTTCAATATAATTATCAAGAATAGGTAGTTCGAGCCATTCTCTTACCCTTGCTAAGGTTAATGTTACAAAAACATTTTCCCATACATGAGCAGAGATTTGGTTTTCTTCAACTTCATCAAAAGTGTGAACAAATTGTTGTAATAGTTTTTCTGGTACTTCTCTCTCTTTTGTTAGAGCTCCTGAGATTGGACAGTTCATGAGATACTCTATCAGAAGTTGACATCTTACATCATATTCTGAATGCCCTGTATTCATCAGCAGATTGTTTTCTTTCATTGGCAGAAATTCTGTGTCTTCAATGAAAGATACATCGTGTTGAACAATTGGGATGTTGAGGTTTACTTTGGTTATTTCTGAAGTTTGTGAATTAGGGTTTGGAATTTAGGGATTTGTTTTTATTTTGAGTGAGGAACAGGGGAAGTTTTGATTTGGAGTTTTTGTGAGAAAGGTGTGATTTTTGAATTTTCTGCTAAGTGAGAGTTATATGGTGGAGGGTTTTAGCAGAGAGTTGTGGGTTTATGGAGTTGGGGGGATATGGAACGTGTCACGTTGTGGCGGTTAAAGGATCATTAATTGTCTTTATTACCGTTAGATCGTGTGATATGGGTTTTTGGTTCATAATATAACCGTTGGATCGTGGGTATCAAGACTTTAATGATGATTAATCGTGTAATCGTGGTTGTGCCCTTTCAACTTGTTCTTTTAATTTGCAGTTTCTTCAATCATTCCCTTCACTGAAGTGCTCATCTGAGTTCAGATTGGAGAAGTCTATCGGTTGTATGACACCTTTTCACTCTTGTGGACCCCACTCTTGTGAAGAGGTCCAATTAACTTTCTCCATCTGCATCCTTTCTTTCCTTGTAAGTCAAAGTTCCATGTCATCAGACATTCAACAATTTATGTTAAAAAGAATATGTATTTCCTTTGCTCTGACTTTTATTTGACCCTTTTGATATGGTCAACAAAAGTCAACAGAATATCTTAGATGTGTTTTCCCCCGAAACTTGTGACCCTTTTCACCAGATTTCAAAGCAACACTTCAACACTTTTGATATAGAGGTATAAAATCCCCCCCCCCCCCCTTTTCAATGATGAGAGGGAATGAGATAAATTTAGAAGACTTACACTTGTTTTTCTGGTAGCATCCTGGTCTCTTGGTCTTTTTCTGGTATTTTCTTGTTTTAACAGAAAATCAGTTTGTTTTACCAGATTTTTGTTTTTGTCATCAGAAAATTAGAATTTTGAGTCAAAATTTTATTTCTGGTGGTCATTTTTATTTACCCATTACCCAATTCATAAGAAAGTCAATTAAAGCAAAACAAGCAGCATATTATATATATTAACATACAACCTATCTACACACACAAGATCTAAACATAGGGAGTCCTAATCAATATCTATTCCATCTCCATGTTCTATCTCAAGACGTTCCCAAAGTTCAGTTACCAAACCAGAATTTCTATTTGTTGGTCTGAGTAAACTGATGTTTACATTTTGTTGAAGATTCATCTCTGCTCTGAGATAACCTGTAGGTATACCTCCAAAGCCCAGTTGGCTTGTGATTATCTTCATTAGAAAACGAGGGTACATAAAAAATGGCTTGCCTGACCACATGTTGCTTGCAAAGTCTGTCATTAAATAATAAGAGAAGTTGTAAGGAATGCTTAATGTGATGGCTCGGAAAATTTCTAATAACTTATGGGATGATTCATGAAGATTTATGGCCTTCCTAGAGAAGCATGCACCCAGTTGAGTAATCAGAAACTGCCATGGCTTGATGAAGCCATTTTTGTTGATTGCCCTGGGATCATTTTCAGGATTGTACCCCATGTGCTCCAATGTTTCTTCAATCTCAGAGTTTGAGAACATCAGTACATTGTTGTCATCATTGAGTTGAAGAGCCATTCTGATGTTACTTTCAGTTATTCGGACTCTTTGATTGAGCACCTTACTTTCAATATATATTCTCTCTATCCTGATTTTATAACAAAGTTGCGGTTTTCCAGAAGATTTGAAGAATTTCCGGGAATATTGTTATGTTGGCAGTGAGGGCATATCCTAGGTTACTTGCCATTAGCATGTTTACCACTGTTTGACATCCATCCCAGAGAGGACCCTCAAAGCTAGTTCTGAGTTTGAGGTTGTGGTATGGATGTTGAGTAAGTGGAAAACGATCAGCTCTAATAGTAAGCATGATGTTTTTTTTAAGTGTAGATTTGAATGTGTGCGGAAGAAAATGAGGAAGTTTTCCGGTGAATCTCTAAGTGATGATGACAGACTTTGCTTCATGTGGTAAACATATATAGTAAATTTAAGAACTTCCATAAATGGTATCTACCCACTAGATCTTGTCTACCACAATCTTGGTTATTTCATTGTTTATCAGGTGGCATAAAGAATAACCCAGATAGAACTCTCTTCATTAAATGATTTAGGCGGCCATTTTTCAGTTTATCTATCATGATTACCTACCATTGTCACTTCAGTGTATTTAATGAAGAAGAGAAAAATCTCTACATCTACTAACGACCCCCTAGAAAAGCTTCTGTCAAATGACGTTTTTAACCATAGCAAATAATAAAAAATAATAATAAAAAATAAAGAAGACTAAAAATATGCAAAATTACAGATTATGAATTTGTCAATTTAAGTTATAGGTAAAGGTGATGAAATGTATGAACTTGTTCAAATAATCATTCGATAATTCTGTTTTAAGAAATCTTCTGATTGGGTACCAGAGTTTCTGATGATTTATTAGATATTCTAATAATGTATCAGATTTTCTCATAATTTATCAGATTTTCTGGTGCTTTATCAGATATGCAATGCTTCTTCTTATGACTCTTTTATTTAAACACGTTACAAATCATAATATTATTTTAAAAGACCTTTATCACAATTTTGACCATGATTTAGCAGATCATACCTTAAGCCTTCTAATCGTATGCTACTTTCTTCAATGGTCAAATTATCTCATGATCCTTCCATTCCTTCCATTTCCAAAGATTACCAATTTACCCAGCTTTGAAAAAATGCTGAGTAAGCTCCTATCCCCAGTCATGTGCTTGGAGCTTCCTGAGTCGCAGTACCAGATCTGCTGCACATGATGGTCCTGAAATGGAATGGTTAGAGGGTTTTAGGTACCCAGGCATGCTTGGGTACTCTTTCTGATGATATTTTAATCTTATTATTTCTTCTAAATGACCTTTCATCAGAATTTCTGTTATATGTTGAGCCATTAACAGAAATTTTCTTTTGGAGATGTTGTTGAACAAGCTTCAGTATATAAACACACATACAAGAATCATCAGAAATTTCTGATATAGTTTCTTGTGATGGAATGATGGGATAATTTTGAAAAGATAAGTGAACTGCCTCTGGAGTTTTTACAAACTCTTGATTGTGTTCACTTATTTTTGGTTCAAAGTTTGGCTTATCAAAGGAATATTCAGAACATGTTGATTTGCAAGTTTCAGAATCAGATTCTGATGTAAATTTATCAGAAATCTGTTGAGTTGCTTTTACAAAGACAGTGGGTTTCCTATTATTTGTAACCCTCTCCTTTGTTCTTTGGAGTGGACTCAATGAAATTTATAAATTCTTTTGCTTCTTGAAAACCTCTTACATTAATTTCTTTATCATTGATTTTCTTGTAAAGATCTCTTCTTTCATTTTCATAGAACTCGATTTTAGCTCTTTGATCTAAACTTTGTTCTATAAGTAATTGGTTTTCAAGAATAATTTTATTCAAGATCCTCTGCAACTCATCAGATTTTTTACCATCTGATTGATGTTTAACTTGCAGGTTTAAAAAATCTGACATGAGCTCATTTAGCTTGTGTTCAAGATCAAGATTGTCTAAACTTACCTGTTGTCCTGAAGTTTCTGGTATGCCTTCAGAAAGTGCCATGAGATAGAAGTTGGCCATTTCTTCTTCTTCTTCATCAGAAGAGTCATCAGATAGCCATGTATCTGTCCCAGCAATTAAGCTGACTTGCTGCTGTTGCTTCTTAGCTTCCTCAAGCTTCTTTTCATAGTAAGCAACATCTTTCAGCTTCTTGGTCTTGCATTCTGATGCATAATGACATTTTTTCTTGCACTTGTAGCACACCACCTCAGCCTTCCCTTTATCCTTAGATCTAACTTCTTCTTTAGATCTACCATCCATCCTCCCTCTATCACTCCTTTGGTATCTCTGGCCTCCTCCCCTCAACCTCTGCTCAAATGTTTTGGTGAGCAGTGCTATAGCTTCAGCAAAAGCTGAAAAATCTGATGATGTGTCAGAAGTTTCAAAACTCTGGCTGTTTGATGGTTGTGGATCATTGGAAGTTGTTGGTCTTTGTGGGTTTGAGATAAGAGCTAAAGATCCCCCTCTTTGAATGGTTTCTTCAAATATTTCTTCCTCTCTGGGGATCAAGATGCTGTATAAGTCATGAAGACTCATATTTCCTAGTTCTAAGGTTGAGGACAAAGTCATTGTTAGACTCCTCCATTCTCTAGGCAAAGCATCAAGAAATTTCACGTTTCTTTCATCATTTGATTTAGTTATACCAAATTTCTTTAGCTCGTTTAAAAGTTTTGTGAACCTTTGATATGTGTCATTTAACCTTTCATTAGGTAAACTTTTAAACCTTTCATAAGATGAGACGTTGTTTGTTCTCCTGTTTCTTCTCATCCTTTCTCCTCCTTCACAAAGATTATCCAACTGATCCCATATTTCCTTGGCTGATGCACAAGCATCAACTTGTGAAAATATGTCATTGGGGATGGCCATTATTAAGAGTGATTTTGCTCTTTCATCCCCAGCTACCTTTCCCTTGTCTTCCTCACTCGAAAGTATTTCACTTTTAGGAGCTCGGGAGGCAGGGATAGCAGGTAGTTGGTCAGTTGCTAGAATTGCTGGTATTTCAGTCATTGGTATATGTGGACCCCTTTCAATGGATTGAAACAGAGCTCGGTCATGACCATTAAGGAAATTGACCATCCTGGTTTTCTATTGGGGGTATTCCTCTCTGACCAGAGTCGGAGGTTTGGACATAGAACCAATGTTAAAAACATTATTACAGGATTGAAAGCTGGCCATATTTAGAAAAAAGAAGGATGAGCGATTGACCGTTTGAAAATAATTTATTCAATCTGCTCTGATACCAATTGTTGGACCCAGTTTGGCCTTAACAACTTCTTTTTACGTAATATGGCAAGTGATTTCAGTATATGTGAAAAATATGTGCAGAAATGGAAATCAGACTTTCAAGAAACAAGACCTACAGAATTATCAAGTTTATATCACTTTGAAACAAAATAGTTTAACAAGGTGATTGTAAGATTATTATCTAATACAAATGAATCTTGAATTCTGTGGGTGAGAAGGGCAGTGGAGTTTGGGTGTTTGTATGTGAATGCTAAGCTTCAAACTCAATTATCTTCTGTCTCTCGAGCCTTCTATTTATAGAAGGCTGTGTACATGAATAAACAATTGTTTATTCATGCAATAAGTCCTGCATAAAGTAGCAATTTGACATATTCATTGAATCCAATGTTCAAGTTGCATTTGTAATCATGATAACCAATAATGTCATGCTTCGGTCATTGGTGGCAGGATAGAGTTGTGATTTTAGACAAGTGGGGTTTTCATCAGAATTTCTGATAAACCACTTCATCAGAAATTCTGGTGAACAAATCATCAGAAAGTCTGATAATCAGAATCGTCAGAAACTGATGATATTTCATCAGAAATATCATCAGATCCATCAGAAATGACCTTCTCTGATAATCCAAATCAACTCTTGATCAACTTGTGATTCTTTGAAGTAGATACTTTGTATTTCTGTTGTCTCATCTGATCTTCTTCTTCTTGTTGTGATCTCCAGGACTGTTATCTCTTCAGAGATCCAGTTGATTGAGATTTTCTTCAATACTTACAAATAAAGTTTCCTAACAAAATCCAATTTCATTCACAAAATCCAACCCTCTTAAACAAATCAGACGAGGAGATGAAGGTCCGTTTTTTCCAATTCTGGCGACTGGAGTTAGTGTGACATTTGTGCTTGTGTAATCATTTTACAAACTCTGAATAGTTCAATTATCAATAAAACAATGTGATTTGATACCAATATTTGTTTATTTATGTTTGACTGTCACACCCCTAATTTCCACGTGTCACCGGTGGGGGAGTATCGTGACGTAGTTGATATCATCATAGTCAAACAACACAAATTATAATGCACATCGGAAGCAATAAGATAGATTTATTTCAACCAAACATAATGTAATATCCAAGTATCACATAGTAGCTGAAATAGATCCACAGGCTGATCGAAATAAAAAGGAGAAAAATTGTTCAACAGATAAATGGCATCCAAGCTTGCGAGACTCTATGATGCTAAGGAGTAGCCAGCCTATTACGTGTAGAACCTTCACTTAATCTTTTTGGGGAAAATACGTCAGTTTACACTGGTAAATACAATTTAACTGACTCATTTTGAAAAGGTTTTAAAATTGATTTGAATGCACATGGCACAAAACTTTTTATAACTTGGGATAATTAATCAAATTTAAACATGTAAAAGAATTACATGTTTGTTATGCGTTCAGTCGCCCGGTTCCTGCCGGGTTTAAGGTTAATAGACACACTACATAGTATAAATCCGCGGCGGGAAACCAACGGTTATACCTTAATAAATATGGACACATTGTCGGGTGTACGCCTACACCCGCGTGTCAAGGTCGTGGCCATTTCATGAATGATGCCAAGGATATCCGGGACATGGTCATTAAACTCCCAAAGGCGTAAAACAAACAAAACCAATTTTCAAACGGGTCACATTGATAATACCCAACTACTAATGAGTTAGGGTCAATTGCCCGACCAAGCGGTATTTTATATACCGTACCCCAAGCCTGTATAAGGGAAAATAAGTTAAAAGTATTTACCTGAGTAAGTATAAAACCACAATAAGCAAATGCAAGTGTCTTTTACTGGTCTCTTATTCTGGAACGAAGGTTTATAATAACCTATTAGAATCCTAACGGGTCTTTAATATAGCCTAAGCTTAGACCGGTTAGTTTCGAAGGGTAAATACGGTTTAATCGCATGGAAGGCGAAAACCGGAAAGGAATGTGATTTATATCCAACAAGTTTGGAGACTTGTATAATATGGGTAAACTAAACACATTCTGGATTTTGAGACAAAGATAATACGGTTTGACCCGTTTCGGCTAATATGTGTAAACTAGTTACATAAGCCGATCCGAACGCGAAAGTGCATAACGGGTAACCATATAAATCATATACAAGTTTTCTGAGATTATATGCACCAAATATGTTGCGATATCAGTAAGATATGTCCTATTATGCCCCAAATGATTTTAAACTCAAATTACGCCTCATAAGGGCATTTTGGTCATTTAAAAGGGTATAAAAGAGTTAAACTAGCAATCTGAGTTATATATCTGAATAAATCAGTAATTATACTTAGTTAACTATGTTATAACAGTAGGGTATCATATATATGTGAATTTTGTTAATTATAACCATCTTATGCACCGAAAGGGCATTTGGTAATTTCACATAAGTCTAAAAGGTCAAAACTGGAAACCTGAGTTTGGAACTTTAGTTTACTGTTATAATGTAAAAATTTATTGAATATATCAATAGGCATCAACCCTTATATATATAAACTAGTTTTAATACATACTATGTCGTAAAAATGCCTAAAAAGGCGATTTGGAGCCAATTCCGGGTTTTAAAAGAAAAGCTGATAGTTTTATAATTCCAGAAGGCTCAAAATGATATTTTTTAACATAATAAATCAGTAGAAAAAGGTTTGAGGTCAAAAGGATTTATAAAACTCATTCTATAGCCCAAAAGGGCAAAACCGGCATTAGCCGAATTAAGCTTAAAACTCTAAGTTATGCTTAGCCTAAAAATAAATAAAAATCTCTAAAACTCCAAAAATATTATTACATATCAGTGGGTATAAAGTTTGATATAAAAATTTGGGTTTAGATAGGCTATATGCTAATTATGCTAATTAATCACTAAGAAAGCTTCTAATTACGCTAATGAGCATAACTCTTAATCTAGACCTCAAATTGATGTCAAATTTTGGTTACAGGTCTATAATTCAGTAACTAAGATGTCTACCCTTTTACATTTTCAAAAATCATATTTTATGGACATTTGGGCATAATGGTCAACATATGGGCATTTAATGGAAATTTGCATAATAATTAGACAACTAGTGAACTAAGCCGTATAATCACAGAGGGTTATACTAACATGTTACTAGGTCCAAAAGAAGCTCTAAGGCAATCTTAAACTTGACTAAAACGGGTCAGAACTGAAAGTCAAAGCGAAAGTCAAACTATGCGACTTTCGGTTCCAAACCGGGTTTAAACAGAAAATTATCGAGTTGAACATGTTGGGACATGTTCTTACATTATTTACCAAGTTATATTAATGATCAAACAGGTTGCATGTATCCTACATTGCTAATTATGAGTTAATTAGGATTTAAGAATTCTGTTGACTTTTTAAAGTATACTTTGACTCGACAATTAACATGGTTAGAGTGGAAATCTAGAAATACCCTTTTAAGGGTTTGTTACCCACATAATTACCTACTTATAGGTATTTTTAATTCGAGATTTGACTGAGTAATTATGGACTAATCTCGAAGTCAAACCTTAATTACGACGGTTTGACTTTTAGCTAATTAACTAAGCTAAAATGGATTAAGGATGGTTAGGATCACTTACAATGGTCCTAAATAGGATTATAGACTTAAGGGAATCTTGGTTGCTGTCCAGAGAAGCTCCAAGGTGCTTGAACACGAATGCAAGTGAGCAAGTCCAAATGATCACAACTCAAGTCCTTTTATAGTGAACCAAGGAGCTCAAGATCAAGACATGGAAGTCTAGGATGGTTACAAGATCACCCCAGGTGTCCCTAATAGGCTAAATACTGCCTAGCAAGTCCCTTGTTTCGAAAACCATCTCAATAAGGCGGTGCAACAGGCTGAACAGGCAGCTGTCCATTTTCTGCTGCCAGCGACAGGCTTACGGACCGTAAGCCTAAGCTCTTGCGGTCCGTATGCTCCTCTTGCGGACCGTATGCTGAAACAGTTACGGTCCGCAACCGACCTTTGCTGAAATCGCCCAGGTACGCACCTTATGGACCGTAAGCCATGACCCTTACGGTCCGTAACCGATGGTCAGAGGACAAAAATTTACAAACTTTCAAGCCTTGACCATGCAATCATACAAGTCCGAATCCATGCCATCTTTTTCAGTTGTGGGACCTTCTTGCTCAGCCATTGCATGCTTGTATATCCCTTACATGTTTTCACTGCATCTTGGATTCATGTGGGAAGATGGAATTGACGGAAATACCAAGAACAAGTCTTGGATTCTCACAATTTATGATCTTGCTTAATCAAATTATTTCCAACTCCTTTTACAAGGATTTAATTCAGGATTCCTCTTGAAGTAACATTCTTAATAATCCAATTTCCATATAAAAGATGGAATTTTATTTATTTAGAAACAACCGGTTAATATATAAGATGTTTATCAAACGATTTAAGGATCTTGGGATTTATAAATTTGGGTCGCTCAGAGGTGTTTTAGTAACATGTCGCCCTTGGGTCGTTCAGAGGTATCTTTAATAACATGACGGCCTTTTTAAATCCTACCATACATCTTTATTTGACACGGGTTCCTGACACGTTTGTCCCACATGACACGTGTCTTTATTTTATTGGACAAGAATTTTCGAGGTGTTACATTGACATTTTGCACGTTTTGATTTTTGTTCGATTTCAAACTCTATATCGCTTTCTAGAAAGTTATACGCAAACTGATGCGTAAACGTAATCAGTTTAACGCGACAAACACTCCGAAACATCAACATATGCTTAACATACCTTAAATAACCTTTACATAACTTAGAAATAAGTTTTGAAGGGTTTGGTATGGCAAAAACATGTTTATTCGATCGCAGGGACTATTTGCGACAAACTGTGAAAGTATACCAATTCGTATAGTAACGAACATTCCGGAACTTGATCATAAGCTAAACATACCCTAAATATTCTTTACATAGCTTAGAAATAAAATTTGAGGGGTTCGGTATGCTAAAATAAACTTATTTGATCAATAGGGACTAAAAGCGTCAAAAAGTGCATAAGTTTGCATTTACGCGCATATCTTACGTTCTGAATATATCCGGACATCCAAAAATTTTTGTAGTCATTAAAATATTTTATTTTAGTGTATGGAATGCTAAAATTTCATTCGTCGCGTAATTTGGATCGTTTTTCGCGTCCGTTCGTATTTCGTCGTAATTAGCTGAATATCGTGACCGTACGACCAAACTAACCGACATCCGAGATGTTTTCAAGCATATTTCACATTCCCTACACTTTGGAATCATTATAGAGCCTTGAAAGTGGTTTATCGGGGCTTAAACGTGTCAAAAATGGCATCTAAAGCTTGCAGGGACTGTTTCTGTAATTTATGAAACTTCTGCAGAATAGTGGGTCGCTCGCGGGGCGCATAAGCCAAGGCTGGCTCATACGCGAGGCGTGACAGACCCCCAGATCTGCAAAATCTGGTTTTTCAGCAAACAACAACTGATTTCTGGGTTTTGGACATGGTATTCTAACTCAATGGACTGGTTTTTGAGTTCCCATGGTATTCAAAACTATACTATGGATAACACTTGTAAGGTCCAGATCGAAGCTCAAATTACGAGGAACGATCCCAACGGTTTTGGAAAATCTATATAAACCCATGAGATTTCATTTCAACACTTTCTCAATCTGAATTTTCTCTCATTTCTGCTCTATTGGGACTATCCCTTCTGGTTGAAAGGTCCCAAACTTCAAATTTTCTTGTTCTATATTCAAGCTTTGGATATATTGTAAGCTTCTTTCATGCTTTTTATGCATTTCAAGCATGAAAGTCAAACAATGTTTGACTTTCTGCTTTGACCAGTCTTTGGTCAACACAAAGTTCGTTTGAACTTTGCAACGTGAGCGTAATCACGATGGTTATAGTCCCTTGTGACTATACCTACTGATTACCACGTTGATTAGGCGTAGTGACGAGTCAAAGTTTTGGTCAAAATACGTGTTTACGCATATTTTGCAACGAAGCTATTTTTGGATATCAAAACACTTTGTTTTGATATCAAACTTGTTTTCTAACTTAGTTAAACATGTTTAACTCGTCACTTTTAGTCTAGTGCTTATTTAGGGTCGTAAGATAAGCGGTCTAAACAACCGCTTAGACTTTCGAACCCGACCCGTTTGGTCGATCATTAGGATCCGACCAAACACATTTTGTGACCATAGTTGTATAGGGAATAACCTTCCGAGGTTATACCTTATGGTCACTTCGTTTAGTTAGTTGTATGATAGGTAGCTTATATGCCTTAGTAAAATGACCAAAATGCCCTTTTTACGCATAGTTTCATTTTAAGCATATGTAACCTAAATTTTGACATCTAAACTGATTAGGCAATGTTATTAGACATGTTAAGGCATATAATACTTGTCATAGGACTAGTTAGGCGGTCCGAACGCGTTTTACGCGAACGACGCGTTAAAGTAGCGTAGACTACCTTAACGAGTCGTAAGCACTTAGGATAGGTTCCGATTTAGAATGTAGGCTTTGTTAAACCATATAACATGAGTTCCTATACTCATTTGGTTTACAAAACCTCATTTTATCCGATCTTCCGATTTAGGTCCGGTTTATTAACGTAGTTACCTATATTAGGTGCCGATATATTCCGTGACCCTTCTAGCTTTGTTTGGTTGTTATTTCAAGACTTCTAAGCATTATCAAGTGAGTACATAGACCCCTCTTTTACAGTTTTCAAATACTTTGGGGTGATACACATGTGCCTACTTGTTACTTTCGTGCTTTTCGTGCTTTCATGACATATACTTGTTATGTTCATTAGTACGCATATAGTACATGATTTAAATTACCATTTGCTATGTATGTTGACTGAGCATGCTAGCACATTGATTTCATAAACACATTTGTTGCATATGTTTACTCAGCATATGGACACATTGATTTACATTACATTTCTGCTATGTATGTTTACTGAGCATGCTAGCACATTGATTTACATGACATTTCTGCTTTGTATGTTAACGTAGCATACTTAGTACATTGTTTTCACATAACATGCTTGCATTTGGTATGACATTTGGTTTGTTTAATGGGACTAAAATACGTTCATTAATATTGATCACGCCGCTTGGTAGTATGTAGTGGTACCATAGGACTTGACAAATCCAATTCCTGGAATCCTAGGTTTGTTTGGATGTAAGGAATGACAGAATCCGAAAGCATTTTGATAAACCTTTAACTTGTTAAGGGTTTGTCCTACAGTCTCAAGGCTTGAATGTATGCGATAAACATTACCACATAAGTGTTTGTATCAGTAAAGCATGGATTTTGCAAAACATAACTTTTGACTTAAACTATGATTTATATCAAATACATTGTTTTGTACATTTTTACATACGGGGTTGAGTAAATTCTTTTATTCACCGTACATAGCATTGATTTCTCATAACATTTGGTTGCACATTGACATTATACATATGGTTCGAGTAGATATTACTTACTTGCAATACATTACATTCAATTATACATGACATAATTTACAATTGACAATTGAACATTGTTTATACATAAACATTTCGACATTGGTTTAAACAAGTCATTTTGGTTGGTTATTGATAAGTGATTTACATAACGAGGCGACGTGTAGTATGATAAAAGCATGGTGGATACGCCGCTGGTACTTCCTATATATAAGTGCTTTTATGATATTACATATCATGGCGTTATTTAAATCATTTCGACTAGAACATGTTACATTTTATACAAATAACATATTTTCACAAGAGTTTGTTTTACAAACGACATAACTTATACAAATTCATTATCACTTGGTTATTTATTTAACCATGCAGTATTCTATTATATATCATCTGATTTTGTTATCATTTTTTTGTATGATTTATAAAAGAAAACATTTTCCCAAGATTCATGACTAACTTTTTGTTAAACATTTCTTTCAACTACAAGTCATGAATCCTAAACCAATAAATCTATGTATCTCACAGACATTTTTATGCTGACGTACCTATTTTCACATGTGTTTTCAGGAGCTGATGCATAGGATTGATCAGGATACACTTAGGCGGACTCGGGCCTTAGTGACATAAAAGAAGCAAGACTAGTTTAACTTATGTTGTGTTTTCTTTTGTTCTAAGACAATGTAACCTCTTTTTATTCAAATAAAATGAAACTTTAAATACCATGGCTGTGAAACAATAATTCTGTTACTCCACTCCCCGACGTTTCCGCCACGGTTTGTTGTTTTACGCGGTCGGGGTGTGACAGAAGAGTTGGTATCAGAGCCATTGGTTATAGGGAATTAGGTTATTAGTAATGCTTTGACCTAGACTATAACTTTCTAGGACCCTAACACAAGTTATCTTGTGTTTAGATCTTAAAACATACACGTCACCTATCTTTAGGTGATTACCAAAACAAGAACACAGTCTTCCAAAACGATTTTTGAAAATCAATCATCTACTCTTAGATGATTTGTTATAAGGTTTTGAACCCTTCAAAATTCCAAAACGATTTTGAAAATAATCACCCACCCTTTGGACGATTCGCTTTGGGCTTAATGCCTTTCAAATTTTCAAAATCTCGTCAAAGTTTGGGTCTAAATAATGTGAACACGTGCAATCTGGAAGGGTGGATGCCTGTACCTCGAGTTTTCAGTCTAGGCTAGAGTGTTCGTACAAATCCACAGTATCGGACCAGTCACTCTTACCTGGGAACTCTTGGGGTGAGTGTCCACTTATAGGATAAAGCATGTCTTCGCGATACATTATTATGACCCATTTACTTTGATTAGTCACTGTGTGTCGTTTGTTTGCTTTGTGGTACGAACGAATGACCACCATCTATGCTTTTTGTCAATATTTGTATCATCTCATTTTCATCATATCATCTCACTCGTTTTCTCTCATGTTTCCTCTTTTAGAATGCCTCCCCGACGCGATGCTCAACCTCAACCTAACGCCAAACTGGCGGCTATCATTGCGCAGCAAATGGCTGCTGCACTCCCGAATCTCATCGCTCAAATCAACCAAGCCAACAATAACAACAACAATGCTCCATGCAACTTTAAAAGTTTCAATTCGGCTAAACCACTCAAGTTTAGTGGTTCTGAGGGAGCAACTGAGCTCCTACAGTGGTTTGAAAGCATCGAGAGTACTTTTCGTCATGTTAAGTGTCCTGAAAATCGTAAGGTTGAGTTTTCTTCCAGTGTATTTCAAAAGAGGGCTCTTACTTGGTGGAATGGGTTAATGAGAGATCGTGGTTCTAATGTCTCTTTGGGTCAGACTTGGGAAGAGCTTAGGTCTCTTATGATGATGAATTCTGTCCTCGTCACGAATAGAGGGCGTTACAAAGGGAGTTTGATGATCTGAAACAGGATAGTGGTGAACATCGGGCTTATAATGACAGTGACAGGTATGAGGAGTTGAGTTTGTTATACCCTACAATGGTTACCCCACTTGATAAAGCTATCGAGAGGTATGTCGATGGATTACCTGACCCTGTGCAAGATATCGTCACTGGTAGCAACCCTACCACAGTTTGGCAAGCCATCGAGTTGGCTGCGACTTTGACTGAGTCGCAAATCAGAAAGGGTAAACTACACAGGAAGGGTGATAAGAAACAGAATCAGTCGTCTGACAAGGTGAGAACAAGAAGGGAAAGAAATGTTGGTGCACTACATCTGTCGACTTCATTAGGGCACGTTTTACGAGAAAACAGGAGAGTATATGTAGTAAGAAAGCTGATTTCGCTCATAGGGTAATAGCTAGGGATTTCGCTCATATGGACACCAGCTGATTTCGCTCATGTGTCATGTATACATTGGGGCGAAATCAGGAACCCTATATATAGGGTCACTTGAGCGAAATCACATACTAGTAGTACGAATTCCATACCGAGGTGCTGCCGGTGTGAAGACTGACTGTAATTGTGTTCCAATCAATACAATCAGTAGTTAAAGTGAAGAATCAGCTGTTTCTAGCTTTGTTTCTTGTTATTCCGCACCTGAAACAGAGTAGAGCTTCTCTGAACGACTCATTCGGGTCAGGTCACCGATCCTACAAGTGGTATCAGAGCTCAGGAGGAGGATTTCTACAGAGATTAGCTGGATTTCATCAAATTTTCTTACTTCTACACCTTCTTTCATCATTTCAGAAAGTTTTATCGGTCAAAATTGGATCAAAATTGCACAGACTGTGCGTAATTGGACATAGACAAATCCCTGAAAGTTTGAGATCTAAATTCGGACTAAAAATGGACTAAAATTGGACCCGAGTTAATTTCGCTTATACGGACAACCTTTGATTTCGCTTATAAGTACACATCAGATTTCGCTCCAGTAGACAAGTTGTGAGGGATTTCGCTCCAGTGACTTCTGATTTCGCTTGTGTGACATATTGACTAGAGGTTTCGCTCCAAAGTCACTCTGAGATTTCGCTCCAGGCTACCCATCATCAGATTTTGCTAATTAGTACATTCTAATTTCGCTCCAACGTACTTTGGGATTTCGCTTCAGAGGGATTATCTGTTGATTTCGCTTATAAGTCATATCTAATTTCGCTCATAAGTCACTGATGTATCAGATTTCGCTTTTGTGTACCTTCAGCTGATTTCGCTTTTGAAGTTCATATCTAATTTCGCTCATAAGTCACTGATTTCGAAAAACGTGATAAGTAATCATGGATACCGAGTTCTATAACGCGTTTGCAACACCGTCTGGTCCAGCTGCCATTGTTCAAGCTATGAGTTTGGAAAATGAGACGGGAACCACCCATAAGCCCCCGAAATTGATGAGTATTGAAGAATACTACGGGTGGAAAGACAGATTCGAGAATTGGGTTCAGGCAAACCATCTCAGGTCATGGGAATGCATTCTTAAGAAATATGTGCTGCCTCGAACAAAATTGCAGGTTACCAAAAATCTATCAGAGTTTACTGATCAAGAACGGGTTATGTACAAAGCTGAAAAGATGATGATAAGTCTGCTTCAGCAAGCTATTAAAGAAGACATCTTCATTCTGCTACAACATGACAAAACTGCAAAATCAATCTGGGATGCACTTAAGGTTAAATTTAAGGGCAATGAAAATATGATAAAGAGCAAAAAGGCGCTGCTTAAGAAAGAGTTTGATTTGTTTAGCAGTTTACCAGGAGAAGATACGAAGAAGCTGATAGAACGATACTGCCACCTAGTGCGATCAATATCAATGCTGAGTATTACAAAAGATCGTGAAGAGTGGGTAGACAAGTTAGCCGATGCGTTACCGCAGAAAGAGTGGGGAACGTATTTGATGATTCTGAAAAATACGGGTGTTTATGATGGGCTAACAATTTCTCAGTTCATAGAAAAGATCGAGAGTCAGGATCTAGAACAGCAGAAGATCGCAAGGATGAACAGTCCAAGTGGTCAACATGATGTAAAGATGTACTACAAAGGCAGTGTTCCGGTTCCAGAAGCTGAGAGAAGTCCGAAAATACAAACTGCATTCAGTGCTGGGGATTCAACGAAAAAAGCTGATCAGGGTTCAAACAAAAGCAGCAGTGGATTCTCATCTTTCCAAGTGTCAATCCTAAAGATTCAAATACAAGCTTTCAGTCTCAAGGCACAAAGACAGGAAATGGTTATGTGATTAAGTGCAACATCGCTTTAAATCTTCCAGAAGGTCAAAGTTTTTTGGAAGAAATTGCTAAAGACCACATGGCTCTACTTGGTTCTGTGTTGTTATCTTACGAGGGTCTAGTTGCTGGTCGGATCGGGAATCCTATGCTCACAAAGGAGGATTACGATCAAATAGACGCCGAAGAGATGGAACTGATGGATATCAAATGGTGTCTTGCGAGTGTTCTCAGACGAGCTGAAAAGTTCAAACTAATTACTGGGAGAAATCACTTTCTCGATGCTCATGTATCTAATTTAGGTTTTGATAAATCTAAAGTTACTTGTTTTCGATGCAGGGAGAAAGGCCATTTCAAGCGAGAGTGCAAGAACAGGGAAGCTATTGGTGCTCAGAATCCGTTCGGAAAAGAAGACTACTACCGGAAAGCCGTTTATCAGCAAGTTGGTCAATCACAAGATTCACAGACGGCTCATGGTAGGAAGATTGAGGATTCAAAGAGAGCGTGTTTGGTAGATTTCAACTGGAACAACTACATATCACCTGAAAGCAAAGCATGTATAGTCGATCAAGATGATGAAAGACTACCTGAAGGCTTCAGCTGGGATACGTTTGTTGATGAAAAGGGAGAATTCAAAGCTTTCATAGCTAAGATTGTCAGAGAACCAGACATGTTTGCCACGTGGATGAAGTCTATTGGAGAGACTGTAAAGAGTGTGGAAGAAGAGTCTGTTGTTTCTGATGAAAGTTCTGAAAATGTTGAGGAAAGCTCACAGAGTTCAGATGAGAGTGTAAAAAACAATATTAGCTCAGAAAAAGAAGTTGTTTTTGATCAAACACCGTCAGATTCTGGTTTATCAGATGCTAGTTCTGAAAAATCTGTACAGTTTGATCAGTCACCTCCAGATGATAGCAGTAGTGATAATGAGGAAGAAAAGCATATTAACATTGCTAAATCTCATCTTTCTCCTGAAAGCTTACATTTCTATTTTGCAGATCACATGGAGAAACTGAAGGAAAAAACGAGCTGCAAAAGAACAACAACAAATGAAAACTGAAGATGTTGTTCAGAATGAGAATGTTGAAAGTGTTGCTGAGGAGATTGATGAAGTTGAAAAGGTGAAAGAAGAAGAAAAAGTGGTTGAAGTGGTGAAGACAATCAAAGTTGAAAAGATTGTTGAAGTTGTCAAGCCTTGCACGAAGTGTTTGGAAGCATGCAAGGAATGTGCAGCAAAAGATGAGATAATAGCTGAATATGAGAAGAAGAAAGAACAGTTGCTGTTCAACCTCAACTATGTGAAAGAATCTTATGACGTCTTGAACAAAACAGTAACTGGTCTTCAAAAGACAAATTCTGAGAGAGAACAAGCACTAACGATGATGAATGCTGTTATGATGACAAAGCAAAAAGCTATTAACTTTTACATCGAAGAAAGTGCTAAGTGGAAGCAAGAGTTGGAGACAGAGAAGATTGAGAATGAGAGAATTAGACGTCTATTACAAAGCTGTTCTAGTTCTGATTATCTCATTGATCGTATTTACCCAACTGTTGCAGGTATGGAAGCTTTTCAAGATGACAAGCCGAAGTAAAAGGATACTGGTAAGAAACCGACTGTTAGCTATAACAAGTGTCCGCCTCCGATTTGGGAAGGGTATTCTCCTAGAAAACCAAACGAGGAGCAACTTGCAAAAGCAGTAAATATAAAGCTAGAAACCGACACAACTGATGAATTACCAGAAAACATTGATGTCACGTTCACCTCGTCTGACACTGATCATGAGTCTGAGTTAACTAAAAAGGTGGTCGATCAGGTGTTGGATACTGATGAGGAGTCTGAGTCAAAGTCAGAGTCTGGAGGGTCAAATTCGTCAGTCAACAGTCCAAAGTCGCCGGTTAAACGGTCTTATAGTAAAGAATTTTTGTTATCAAAAGCAAATTTGGATGATGAAACATTTGAAGTTGCATACACTTTAAATGATTCTGACAAAGAGTTTCCAATAAGAAGTGTTCGTTTTGACATGATCAAAAAGGTTTTCAAAATGACAGAAATTAATATTTCTGAAATAAAAGATTTGAATCTTACTAGAAAACCTAAAAAGTACACTTCAAGAGTTCAACAACGATTAAACAAGAAAAAAGGTTACAATTCTAGTCCTGGTTTTCAAAAGAAACCTAACCAAAATCGTGGCTACAAAAAGAAAGGTTTAGGTTTTGTTCCACCAGAAAATCATAAAAATGTGAAAAATTCTAAAACAAAAACATAATTTGTTTCAGGTGGAAGTGCAGAAGATAAACAGAAGAAACCGTTCTGGAGATAGTCAAATCAAGAGTTTCTTGCTGAAAAGAGGAAGAATGGAACTGAAGTGTTTCGTCCAAAAGAATCTCGAACCTGTTACAAGTGCAATGAAGCTGGTTATATTGCATGGAATTGTCCGAAAAATGCCAAGAGAAAACAAAGAGTTTCTAACAAAATGAAAGAAAAAGTTGTTGATGTTGAACCACCAATCGAAAACTTTAAAATTTTTGAAAATTCAACTTATGAGATTGGTGAGTGTTCGAAAAAGAATTCTAGTAAAAAGAATGAAAAGAACAATCAAGTGTGGGTTGTTAAGAAAGGTGATGAGAAAGTTGGCAATGAATCTGGTTCCATAAAGCCAGAGGAGCCACAAGGTGAGGTAAAAGATGATTCTGTGTTTAAAGTAAGTGATGATGAATTTCCATCACTGAAATTTGAAGAGGTTAAACAGAAAGTTGGTAAAGTTGAAATCTCGAATCAGTTTTACACAGAGAAAACTAAGTTTGATGTCGAGAAAACATTCAATGGGAGTGTTAAGAAAATTTTTGGGAAAATGCTGAATGGGAAAGCAAAGGGGGTTAATGACTTTTATGCAACTAAAAAGGCAACATACAACCCTACTGCGCAAGAGTTGAAAACCATCAAGTCTGAGAAGACTTGGATGGAAGTTTGTTTTCCATAAAAGTCTTAGGACTATGCTGGAGATCCCAAGTTTATATCGTGGATCAGGAATCGGCATCATTCATGTTTAATGAGTTTGTATGAAAGTTTGTAAAAATGTTAAATTTTTTTACAGGTGAAAGGACTACGCCGGAGCTTCCAAGTTGGTAAGTGCGAAGCGGGAATCGGCATTCTGATTGGTAAAATGATTCATGTAGACATAACATTCCTACAATTGGTATTGCCTGGTCATAACTACAAGTGGTATTGTTTCAGATATACCTACAAGTGGTATTGTTTGTGATCTTACAATTGGTACAGAGGTTGCTTGATTGCAAAACAGTAAATCAGGGACATTAAGTTGTACTTTATTTACTACACATGGTAAAAATAGACAAGATGATGAACCATATCCCCATACTTAACATGTGATAAACCTACAAGTGGTTAAAACAAACTTATTTTCCGGAAAAATAATTTTGATTAAAACAAACTTAAGTGTTTTGAAATCTAAATGAGAAAATGGTTTGTGAAAGGGGGAGTTCGGATTGTTTATGCCTTAGTGGATGGCGAATTGATGCAATTCAATGTCAGTTGTCAAGTTTCTGTATAGTTTATTTTACTTTCTGTGTTTATATTTGGGTCAAGAGTTTAGATAGTTTTCAAATTTCCTTTAATGTGTTTGCATTTTAGGGGGAGTAGAAAATTTTCAGAAAATCCAAAAACATTAGAAAATTTGAAAAAGCCAAAAACATGATAAAATCAAAAACGAATTTGTTGTGAAAAAGAGGAAATGATAGTACATCAGTGGACTGTCACAACATGCTAAAGAAATGTAAAGATTAAGATGTGATAAACAATCTCACTGAGGATATGCCAGTAGGTTTTTACACATTTAGTAAATTGTGACGAGATATAGACCTAAATTTCAAACTTGCTTGTTCTGTGGGTTAACAACTTCTTGGATATATAGGTAACCCCTGAAATCTTGTTTGAAAGGTCCTTTATTCTGAGATACTAGGTCTTTATGCTCAGTGATATCTGGGGTATTATCCCGGGACTTCTGCTGTATGGAAGTACTGACCTAGTCCCCGGATAATGCTTTTCACAAATGCTTTGAAATATAAGCTCGCCCTCAGCAAGCTGATGAAACAATAAAATTGATAGTCGCTGCTGTTGTAATCAAAAGATCCTCTAAAGGGGACACACCGTAAAGTCAAAGCCGTCATCTCTCTGCGTATACGGAAGTATCGACCTGAGCTCTCACGGCCCTCGCATTTTAACCCCTGAATAGATATCATCTGTGGTATACTCACCTGTAAGACTGAATATTGGGATCTGGATACGGGAGTATATTCAAGTAGTAGGACACACGGATAAGTTCAAGTGTTTAAGATATTAACATCGTATCTCGAAACAGTTGAAATTTGTGTGAAAATTTAAGTGGACAAATATACTGATAATCTAGGTGAATTGTTTAGAGCTTAAAATGTAATCAGCTTAACGGTGTTGGTGACATGGCTCATTAACTGATATGATCCTCTTACACAAACTCACAAAAATATTGTTTGTAAATATTTCATTTCTGCATCTTTTTAATTCTACAAGTGGTGTTATTTACTTTCTTTCAGAAAATCCAAAAAGATTTTGTGTGTGTTTTAGCATAAATTTTGAAAAAGTCAAAAAGATTTTTGACAACTGATGTTGGAGAGCTGATTTTTAAAATTCCAAGTGCTAAACATGATGACATTGTTGAGAGGGGGAGTGTGTTTTGAATGTCAAAATATGTTTTTAAATCAACAAGTGGTTCATCATAGAGAAAGTGATTTGAGGGAGAGTCAGTGTTGGTGCATACGTTTATACTTAAATTGTTAAAATCTTACTTTGAGGTAGAGTTTATGCAGGTTAAGATGAGCCAGGTTAATTCAGTCCTGAGATCTAAGCTAGTCGAAAGCCAGGTTACGATACCTGAGGAGTCTGATTGAAGAAAGCCAGGCTGATCGATTCTGAAGAGTTTGTGGATAGAGCTAGTGCCAGGTTCCGGATTCTGTGGACAAAGTCAAAGCCAGGCAATAATCTTGGACCTGTGATGTCACACCCCGATTTCCACGTGTATCACCGGTGGGCCCGGTGGGGGATTACCGTGACGTAGTTGGCAACAATATAGTCAAACCACACAATTATATGAATGCACAGCGGAAGCAATAAGATAATGCATTTCAACATTTAGTGTAATATCAGTGTATCACCATTGTTGAAATAATAATCCACAGGGGATCAAATAGAAATAACAAAAGTATTGTTCAACAGACTTTAGGCATCTTAAGCGTGCGAGACTTCTAGTGATGCTAAGGAGAAATCCCAGCCATTACGCCTAGTACCTGCATTTAGTCTTTTTGGGGAAAATACGTCAGTTTACACTGGTAAATACATTCAACTGACACTTTTGTAAAAATGTTTAATAAAATTGGTTTAAATGCTCAAGGCACAAACTCTTTATAACTTGGGATAATTTATAATTAAATCTTGTGAAGAATTACATGTTACTATGCGTTCGGTCGCCCGAGTCGTGTCGGGTTAAAGTTTAATAGACACACCATATGGTGTAAAACCGTGGCGGGTAACCAACGGCTACACTTTTATAATTATAGACATAATGCCGGGTGTACGCCTACACCGGGATGTCAAGGTCGTGGCCGTTCGTAAATGCTGCCAAGGATATCCGGGACATGGTCATTAAGCCCCCAAAGGCGTTAAGCCAACAAAACAAGTTTTTAAACGGGTCACATTGATAATACCCAACTACTAATGAGTTGGGGTCAATTGCCCGACCAAGCGGTATTTTAGATACCGTAACCCAAGCCCGTATAACGGAAAATAAGTTAAAAGTATTTACCTTTGCAAGTATAATCCTTAATTGAATAAATCACAGATAGCTTTTACTGGTCTCCTATTCTGGAACGAAGGTTTTAAAATAACCTATTAGAATCCTAACAGGTCTTTATATTTGCCGTAGCTTAGACCGGTCAGTTTCAAAGTATAGTTACGGTTTAATCGCGTGAAAGGTGAAAACCGTGAATGGAGTGTGATTTTGACCCAACAAGTTTGAAGACTTGTTTTATATGGGCATAATAATCATACTCTGGATTTTGGGGTCAAAATAATATGGTTTGACCCGTTTCGGCTAACTTATGTAAACTAGTTACATAAGCCGAACCGTGCGCGCTAAAGGCACAACGGGTAACCGTAAGAGTCCTACACTGATTTCCTATGTCAATATGCCTTAAAGAGGTTGTGGTATCAGTAGGATACCTTCCATAATGCCCGTAACGAGTTTAAGTTCATATTATGCCCCGTAGGGGTATTTCGGTCCTTTTTAAAAATTATAAAAGAGGTTTTAGAGTTCTACAGGAAATCTAAGTTTCCCGAACAGTTTATAAAGTCTAAAATACTTTATTTATTATTTAAAATCAGTAGCAACTGGAATTGGGTCAAAAGACCTTGTAGAACTCGAGTTATGGCCGTAAAGGGCATATTCGGTATTTACCGAACCGTTGCCATAACCGCAGGTTATGAACAGGTTAAAAATAATTAAAATTCTTTAGAAATCCCAAAATATTATTTTACAACAGTGTGTAAAAGGTTTGGTGTCGAAATCCGGGTTTAGATAGGCGTTATGCTAATTGCGTCGTTTATTACTAAAGTTTTATTTAATTACGCTATTTAGCATAACTCATATTTTGGACCTCGGATTGACGTGAAATTTTAGGGACATGCTTAGAAATCAGTAACCAGGGTTATGATTCTTTCACATGTCCGAAATTCTCGTTTTATTTTAAAAAGGGCGTTACGGTCAACTTTTAAGCATTTAACGGAAATGTGTAAAAGACTTGGACAAACGACGAACCGGTCACAGAGGGTTATACCATCATGTAACCTGGTCCTAAGAGAGTCCTAAGGCATATCTAAATCAAACTTTAACGGATCAGAACTGAAGTCAATGCAAAAGTCAAACTTTTGCGACTTTCGGCTCCGAACCGGGTCAAAACAACAAATGGCCGGATCAAACAAGCTTAGACTAGTTTATATACTTATTATCATGTTTTATGAGTGTTCAAACAGGTCACATATCATCTATATTACAGATTATGCAAGAAATCGCAAAACGACATTTCTGTTGACTTTTTCTAAGCACGTTTGACTCGATATTTGAACTAGTTAGAGTGGGAATCAAAGGGTGCCCTTTTAGGGGTTTAATGCCCACATGATTACCATCATATAGCTATCTTTGATCTGACAAATCACTGGACCATTCATGATTTATCGCCAAGTCAATCGTTAATTATGACGGATTGACTTTTAGGCTAAAACTATTGAAAAATGAAACCACAAAGGGTTAGGCAACTTACAAAAGCTTGGTGCACAAATTAGGATGCTAGAAGAAAGCTTTGGAGCTCCAGAAGTGAGTTAGAATGCAGGTTTGAGGTGTGATTCATTAGTGTGCAATGTAGTGCCTTTTATAGTGGATTTCCAAGCACAAGATCACAACAACTCAACCTACAAGGGAGTATGGATGATCAGCAGGTGGCCCTTGGTGCTAGGAGGCAAGTAGAGGGCGCCCATGCTTCATTTATTGCACTTTTGATCGTTCACAACTCCAAACAACAAGTCTGTCCAAAGTTTCTGCATCCGTGTCTGTCACGCGGCCCGCATTAGATTTCATGCAGCTTGTACGCGGGCCACATGGATCTTCATGTCAGACGCGTATCCACAGATGGCTCGTGGCCCGCTTCAACTTATGTTTTTCACTCAGGCGGGCCGCCTGAGGCCTGTTTTCAAAGATTTTTTTAAATCTTTTGTAATGATTAACCGAATCTTTGTAATTAATAACCTGACCTTTCGGGTTTGAAGGGGTAACTTTGCGATTTGGCCCTCGGTTAATTACAATTAAGGGCCTCGTGTCTTTTACCCGCACTGTCAAGTCCCCGGTTGTTGGACCATTCTTTGACCCGAAAAGTCAGTCAAGGTAGCTCATCCTCACATATAAAGGCGGAATCAGAATATGCAAGGTTACAACAGCTTGTCCTATTAATTTCCTTTGCTTTTATTGCTTTTCTACTGAAAATTTGACAGAGTTTCGCTCCAGCATACAAACATACGTATTAGGTCCGCTCAGAAGACACCACTATTTATAGACTTCCAGGTTCGCTTATGTGACAGGTCAAATAAGCGAACCTGTTACAAAGTGACATAAAAGCGGACCAGCTAAAACCCTATGAGCGGACCACTATGCAACATGTACATAAAAGCGAACCATACTCTATTTTACATAATATTTACAGTTTGACCCCCTGTTGACCAATCTTGACTTCAGACTTCTTGTAGACGCAGTCAACAGACATTACGTGCATCAACAGACTCCCCCTTGGATGTTGACGTAGTCTTTATCAGTCTTCAGTTCCATTGTCTTCAGTCTTAGTATTTTCCTCAACTCTGTCTATTCTCACAAGCATTCTTCACAAGTTTCAGGATTAACACCTGGCTCTAATCTTCAACTTCCCAATAGCTGTTGATCCAGACTCCCCCTCTCAGTATGCTGGGATCTGAGGTATCTGGCTCAAACTTTGACAGTCTGCCTCCGTGGGAATAATGAAATCTCCAAACCTGTTACTCAACCAATAATCATTACAATCTATCTTTTCTAAACTATAAAAACAAATTCAATCAGCACTAAGAAAAATCCACTCAAGTTTTCAAGTTCAAGTTAATGACCCAGAACACCTGATTAATCTACCAAGTTCAATTTAATGACCCTGGTTGATCTTTTTGACGAATCAAACTGATTTAGTAAAATCATTTTCAACTTTTTCTGAAAATAACAAGTATCAACTTAATGAACTTGTTTGTGACTTTGAAAACAATTAAACTTCCAACAATGTAAGCTCTCCTCATTCTTCAGCTCAGAATCTCCTGCATCTGCTTCATCTTTCTAGAATCCGACAATCAACTTTCCACTCTGGTTTGTCTAAAATAAAGGAGAAACAAAATCTTTTTGGATTTTAAGGTGATCTAAACTAAGAAATGAAATAACAGAAAACTTAAAATTGCAGAAAGTAAACTATTTACAACTTTATTTTTGGCGAGCGTGTCAGGGAATCATATCAGCTTTTCAGACAGATTACAAGTACCGTTAAGCTACATTACATACACAGACTTAAACAATTCACCTCGATTGTCGATATACTGATCCATCTTAAATTCTCACACAAACTTCAATCTATTCAGGATACCGTTTAAGTGTCTTAAGAACTTAGATCAATTCATGTGTCCCACCTCTTGAATATACTCCCGTATCCAGAATCTCAATATTCAGTCTTACAGGCAAGAATACTACAATGATGTCTGTACATAAATTAGGGGTTAAATGCGAGAACTGAGGGATCTCAGGTCAGAACTTCCGTTCAGCAGAGAGATATCAGCTTCGACTTTGCAGTATGTCCCCTTTAGAGGATCTTTTCAGCTACAACAACTGATTATCAATTTTATTGTCTAATCAGCTGAGGGCTTCATGCTATATTTCAAGCATTTTGGATAAAGTATTAGCCAAGGACTAGGTCAGAACTACCGTTCAGCAGAAGTCCCGGAATAATACCCCAGACATCATAGAGTACAAACACCTAGTATATCAGAATACGAGACCTTTCAAACGAGATTTCAGGGGTTACCTATATATCCAAGTAGTGTTCCCCACGAATTTCACCAGTTTGAAATTTTAGGTTAATATCCCGAATAAATCTACTAAATGTACGAAAACCTATCAACACATCGTTAGTGAGACTGTTTAACTCATTTTGTCTTTCCAAATCTTTAGCATACTGTAATTGTCTAGCCGATGTACTATCATTTTCCCTATATACACAAGCTCTTTTTCAATTTTATCATGTTTTTGGATTTTTTGCATTTTTTTACTATTTTTGTATTTTTTCTGAAAATAAACTATGTACAACTATCTATCTCCCCCTAAATACCAAAACATGTAAAAAACCGACAAACCATCGCAGATTGTTGCTCATCTTCATCCGCAACAGTACTCTCATCAACGCTCACAACCCCATCCGACACCGAAAGCAATTTCATACCATTAAGTTTTAACAAATATTGAAACCGATTTTTATCAAAAGCTTTGGTATGCAAATCAGCTTTTTGTTCGTCAGTGTGGATTTTCTCAATTCGTATCAACTTTTTCTCAAAGCAATCGCGAATAAAGTGATGACGAATCTCGATATGTTTAGTTTTAGCGTGATGTACTGGATTTTTAGTTATATTAATTGCGGCCTCATTATCAACAAACAGAGGTGTGTTAAGAAACTGCAAACCATAGTCGCGCATCTGTTGCTGTATCCACAGGATCTGAGAGCAACAACTGCTAGCAGAAACATACTCCGCTTCACATGTAGATAGCGCCACAGATGTTTGTTTCTTACACTGCCAGGTAACCAATCTCGGACCAAAGAACTGGCATCCTGCAGTTGTTGATTTCGCGTTGACTTTGCAGCAACCGTAATCTGAATCGGAATACCCTTCGAGCGTAAAATCGCCTTTTCTAGGATACCATAACCCCAATGACGGAGTACCTTTCAGGTAACGTAATATCCTTTTGACAATAATCATGTGCGATGCTCTCGGGTTAGACTGAAATCTTGCTGCGAGGCACGTTGGGTACATGATGTCAGGCCGTGAAGCAGTCAGATACATCAAAGAACCTATCATGGAACGGTAAAACGTTTCATCAGCCCTGTCTCCGGTGAGATCTGGGTGAATCCCATGATTAGTCGCAAGTGGGGTAGCAGCTGGAGTAGAACTTGACATCCCAAATTTCTCTAGAATATCATGCACGTACTTCGTTTGATGAATGAAAATTCCTTCAGGAAGTTGTTCAACTTGTAGACCCAGAAAGAATTTCATCTCCCCCGTTGATGACATTTCAAATTTATGCTTCATCACCTGTTCGAAATCTTTGCACAATTTCTCATTCGTTGACCCAAAAATTATATCGTCCACATAAATTTGTACTATCAGAAGATGACCATCAACAACTTTAGTGAAGAGAGTGGCATCCACTTTTCCACGTATAAACTGGTTAGCGAGTAGGTGTTGAGACAAAGTCTCGTACCAGGCTCTCGGCGCCTGATGTAAACCATACAACGCTTTGTCCAGCAGATAAACTTTGTTCTTGTGGATTGGGTCAGTAAAGCCCGGCGGCTGACAAACATAAACCTCCTCTTTGACCTTCCCATAAAGAAACGCTGATTTAACATCTAACTGATATACTTTGAAATTCTTCCAAGACGCAAAGGCTAGGAAAATTCTGATAGCCTCTAGTCGTGCAACAGGAGCATAGACTTCGGTAAAATCAATCCCCTCCTGTTGACTAAAGCCCTGAACAACGAGTCGAGCTTTGTTCCTTACAACCACTCCTCTATCGTCCCTTTTACATTTGAAAACCCATTTTGTATTGATTTTCCTTTGACCATCCGGCAAATCAACTAACTTCCACACTCCCAACTTTTCAAACTGACTTAACTCTTCTTGCATCGCTATGACCCAAGAGTCTTCAGTAAGCGCCTCCTTGTAAGTTCTCGGTTCGACCTGCGAGATAAAACAACTTAATGCAAATTCAGTTTGTAAAGGTGCTACTGTAGAATAAAAACATGTTAAGCCCTGGTCAATTTGACGTCTCGTGCGAACGCCCGATTGCAATTCTCCTATTATCAACTCCTCTGGATGATAAGAAAGAGTTCGCGGCATCACTTCGCTTAGAACTTCTACATTTCCCTCCAGATTAGTAACATTCTGTTCTGCATCTTGGTCACCAACTTGGTTTGTTTGACTCGACAACTGGATCTGCTCCCCCTCAAGATCTGAATCACCATGGTCAAAAACTGGCATATTTTCAGCTTCTTGATCATCATTCACCTCCGACTGATTACCAGGAGCAACTTCATCATCATGTTCACAGCATTACTAGGACCTGCTTCATCGTCATTTGAAGTTTCCCGAGGTCTTCTAGAATACTCCGCTGGAAACCTGAGCTGCGACTCATACTCTCGCAAAATATCCAGCTCATCAAAGAAATCTTCTTCTTCCTCTGATTCTTGTCTTATGTCAAATGAATCCCAAAGTTTTTCATAATGATAACGCCATGAATCACCAGGATTCTGTGGTGACATAGTGTATCCCTGACATTCAACATTTGCTGCCTCAATAACCTGCTTCTCGCTTGGAATGAAGACACGTCGCAAAGGACTTGAATAACCCACAAAGATTCCCTCAACGCTCTTCGGACCAAACTTTCCTTTAGGCTCTATCACCGTACAGGGTGACCCAAACGGTTCTAGATACTTCAAATTCGGCTTACGTTTATTGAGTAGCTCAAAACACGTCTCGTTGAACTTCTTTACAGTAAGAACTCTGTTGAGAGTATAGCATGCAGCAGAAACAGCTTCAGCCCAGAAATTTATTGGTAACTTAGAGCCTGCAAGCATCGTTCTGGCTGTCTCGATTAGCGTCCGGTTTTTGCGTTCTGCAACTCCATTCTGCTGCGGAGTGTACGGAGCACTAAACTCATGCAGTATACCTCGTTCATCACAAAATTCTTCCATCTTACTGTTTTTGAATTCAGTACCATTATCACTGTGACACTTCGGACCTTCCCGGGAAACTTTCTTGATGTAACGTTTCGTGTACGTATGTTATTAAATGTAAACGATGAATTATTTGTTATTATGTGTTACATGCCGATTTACTTATGTGTATATATGTATATGTATGTGTTATATATATGTAAACCGAAACCTCAACCCGACTCGAGACCACGGTCTCGAGTGAACAGTGAAGCACTTGGGCCGGTTTGGGCCTTGTGACCGAGAAACCCAAGCCGGAATCCCCTAAGCCCATTCGGTACACTATATAAACCCAACCCCACCTCCCTTATCCATTTTACACACTCTCTTCTCACACTCTCCTCTCATCTTCTTCACTAAACCCTAAAACCCTAAGTTTCTAGCAACCAAAATCATCTCCCATTCCTTCATATCTCTCGGATCAAGTGAGCTATCAACAAGGAAGATCGGCCGAACCAAGAGACCACCCGAACACCCCTTTTCTCTCAACACCGAGTAACCGGTTAGTGTTTTTATGTCCATGATTGTTGGTGATTGCTATGGTCTTATGCTTGTTGATGTGATTAGAGGTTTTAGTATGAATCTTAGGCTTGTATGTTCATAAATATGCTAAGGAAGATGGTTACTTGATGATGTTTGTTGTGAATGTTTATGATGTTTGTTGTTATGATATCCGGTTTGGTGTTAAATGGTTGTGATATTCGGATAATGCTAGATGCTTGTTAGGATGATTGTGACCAAGTGGTATGCATGATTTACTTAGTCTCACGAATTGTGATTTATGATGAAGTATGCTAGACTTGGAACCGAGAATAATAAAGCCGATTATGTAAAACAGATTAGGTTAAACAGGTGTTCCTTGATCTTATGGTTTGGGTTGCAAATGATGAATATAGTTTGAATATTGCTTGATGAACATGAAGAACAATTTGAATGCCTTGAAATATTTTTGAAATGTGTATATTTGATCTGTTTTAGCTAATGATCAGACAAACAAACATGTTTTAGTGGAAATGGTACATATTGGTTTCATGAAAATGCATTCCTATTGGTTCGTACAAAATGACAGGTTCTAGAAGGTCTTCATGCACACGTAACCACGGTTGCGAGTCGGAACCTTTGGTTGCTACTCGAGACCGCACCAAGATTTGTCGAGACCTCCCGGTTGCGAGTCGCAATCAACGCGTATCGATCCGATTGCGAGTCGTAACCACCACTGCTTTGTCGGAACCGCCGGTTGCGAGTCGGAATCTCTGATTGCGAGTCGCAACCAAAGCATGACGAACCGAGACCTCGGTTGCGAGTCGCAACCTTGGTTGCGAGTCATCTTTGTCTCGACTGGGCTGTTATTGGGCCAATATACTTGTTGGATTGTCTGCTAACTGGACTGCTTGTGTATCTGTTACTATTTTGGGCCCAATAACCCCACTGTTTGTATATTGGACTTTCTGTTGACTGGGCTGCATGTATACCTGCTACTGTAGTTATTTGCATTTACGATAAGTGTGTCTTATACATGTTTACTTGTACCCAACTTGACCCATACTTGGTAACCATGCTAGGACGTGGTGACCAACATACTTAACCAAGTAACGTATCATACCGAGCAACCCAAGGTGAGTTCACAACTTAAAAGCATGCGTCCCGGTGGTTTGGGACACGAGACTGAAACAACCCTATCCCCTTGTAAAGGGGATACCGTCTACATTCCTTCCCTAGTTATTGGGAACAAACTTACTTTATCTTCCCTTGTATTGGGAAACCTTTTTAGTTAATTACTGTTTATACGGAATGCAATCAACGGCACTAAACGCAACTCTATCACTTAAGTCCCTACTACATAATACCGATTAGTCGCCGGTGCCAGGCGAACGGGTTATTAGTTGATAGCGCTATTTAGGTCTTACCAGCCTCACACCGTGCCATGGTATGGGATCGGTCGTGAACTAATGTACTCAGGCATCCGTCAATGATGATAGAACATTGACATCGGGGCATCCTGCGGAAACGCATTCGGTTACCTAGTGTTCGGTATTGGAAAAACAGTTTAGTCGCTAACTTTTGGGGTAGCTCCCCATGGTATGTATAAACGGATAAATTAACTGGTGAAACAAGTTTTTGGTAATTAAAACTGGACAACTAGTGAACTCACTCAGCATTATTGTTGACCCCTTCACTGCATGCTTTGCAGGTGGCCAGTGACTGGAGCAGCTACTTGGGATGTGTAGTGGTCGTCTGCCCGTGTGTTGGGCATTTATCATGTTTACCTTATAAACAATGATTAAAACTGTTAATTATGCTTCCGCTACATTTTACTCTGAACATTAAGACTTGAACTCTAAACTTAACACTTGCTTATCGTATGGTTAGTAAGTACTACTTTGATTATCAATTTAGTTATTCCGTATAATTGGTGGCTGGATCCTGGTCAGTCACGCCCTCGAAGCGGGTGTTATCCGCGGGTGGAATTTGGGGGTGTGACAGATTGGTATCAGAGCCATTGGTTATAGTGAACTTGGTTTTAAAAAGGGAAAATCTTTTTGAGAAAAACCAGACTATAACCCGTGACTCGTGACGACACTACACTCCAAGTACAAGGCTCGACTTATTTGACCTCATAGCTCGGACCCATAGTTACTTGCTTAATTGCCTTATGATTTCTGCTTTACTATACGTACTAGTTGCCTGATTAGATAGATACATCTTCTCTCTTCTATCTTATTCTCGCTATGTTGCGACATCACACTCATACTATGTTTTCTGGTTATGAAGACAATGAGTGGACGCGGACGGGGAAACATCAACATGACTCAGGCTCAGTTCACTAGCCTGCTCAACACTGTGGCTGCAGCTTTCGCAGCTCACCCTATAGGTCAGCCTGCACCTGTGCAACCACGTGTTTGTACCTTCAAGACCTTCATGGATTGCAAGCCTCTTCCATTCAGTGGCACTGAGGGTGCCATAGGACTTCTACACTGGATCGAGAAGGTCGAAGCTGTTTTCGCTGTTTGCGAGTGTCCCCCTGCTAATTGGGTGAAGTTCGCTACTGGTACTCTAGAGGGAAGCGCACTTTCATGGTGGAAGGCGCAAATTCAAATGCTTGGTTTGGAGACTGCAAACGCTACTGCGTGGGAAGATTTCAAGGATATGATCAAGGAAGAGTACTGTCACAGGGATGACATCCACAAGCTGGAAAATGAGTACTATGAACTCAAGATGGTTGGGTCAGAGATCGAGACCTACACCAAGCTGTCCAACGACTATGCTGCTCTTTGTCCAAACATGTCCCGACCCATGTACCGAAGGATCGAATTGTACATCAAGGGTCTAGCTCCAGAAATCCGAAGCCATGTAACTTCAGCCAACCACACTACCATTCAGCCAATTGTTCGACTTGCTCACAAACTCACTGATCAGGCCGTGGAAGAGGGCAGGTTGCCCAAAAGGATCAGTGCTGCGGAAGGAAGTTCTAGTGATGGTAAACGGAAGTGGGATGGAAATCAGGGCAAGGATGCTAACCCTACTCAAGCCCCAGCTCAGCAAAGGAAAACTGACAACAACAAAGGCACTCAGCAACAGGGTGGCTACCGGGGAAACTACCCTAAGTGCAACAAGTGTAACAGGCACCACAATGGGGCATGCAACAAGGGTCAGTGTCAGCGATGCCACAAGATGGGGCACGAAGCAAAGGATTGTAGAAGTCAGTTCCCGACAAGGCAGAATCAGCAACAACCCCAACAGCAGCAGCAGCAGGGAAACAACAGAGCATGTTTTAAATGCGGGGCAACAGGGCACATGCGAAAAGATTGCCCTGAACTGAATCAGAATCGTAACAACAATCAGGGGGCTGGGAACAATGAGCAAAACAACAATGCTGGGAATGCAAGGGGCAGAGCTTTCGTGATTGGAGCTGGAGAAGCAAGGAACGACCCCAACGTCGTGGCGGGTAAGTTCCTACTTGATGATCGTTATGTTTCTGTGTTATTTGATTCCGGTGCCGATGCCAGTTATGTATCCCTTCGCATTAGTAAGAAACTTAAGCACTCGCCCGCATTATTAAGTTCTAAGCACACCGTCGAGATAGCTAATGGTAAGAACATCGAGGCCACGCATGTGATCCACGACTGCACCCTAGAATTGTCTGGCCATACGTTTAGTATCGATCTTTTCCCTGTTAAACTTGGAAGCTTCGACGTCGTCATTGGTATGGATTGGTTATCCAAACACCGCGCTGAAATCCTCTGTCAAGAGAAAGCGGTTCGTATACCTCGCCGTTCTGGTCAACCCCTCATCGTTAAAGGCAACAAAGGTGGAGAAGTCACAGGCATCATCTCGCTTTTGAAAGCCCAGAAGTGTTTGCAGAAAGGGCACACCGCTATCTTAGCACTCGTCACTAATACCCACGAAAAGGAAAAGAGGATTGAAGATTTTCCTGTAGTACGCGATTATCCCGAGGTATTTCCTGAGGAACTACCTGGACTCCCTCCTCACCGTCAGGTCGAATTCCAAATCGAGCTAGCTCCTGGAGCAGCACCCATAGCTCGTGCACCGTACCGTTTAGCCCCTGCAGAACTGAAGGAACTCTCTACGCAATTACAGGAACTATTGGATAAAGGATTTATCCGTCCTAGTTCATCACCCTGGGGAGCCCCAGTACTCTTTGTCAAGAAGAAGGATGGCACGTTCCGAATGTGCATCGACTATCGTGAATTAAACAAAGTTACCATCAAGAATCGTTACCCTCTCCCGCGTATCGACGACCTATTCGATCAGTTGCAAGGATCGAGCTACTATTCAAAGATTGACCTGCGATCAGGCTATCATCAGCTGAGAGTTCGTAATGAAGATATCTCCAAGACTGCGTTCAGGACTCGTTATGGTCATTACGAGTTCCTCGTTATGCCTTTTGGAATGACTAACGCGCCTGCAGTGTTCATGGATCTTATGAACCGCGTATGTAAGCCTTACCTCGATAAATTTGTGATTGTGTTTATCGATGACATTCTGATTTATTCGAAAAGTCAAGAAGAGCATGAACAGCACCTACGCCTTATCCTCGAACTCCTTCGCAACGAGCAACTGTACGCCAAATTCTCTAAATGTGACTTCTGGCTTCGAGAAGTCCATTTCCTCGGCCATGTAGTTAATAAGAATGGAATTCACGTCGACCCCGCCAAGATCGAATCGATAAAGAACTGGCCTACACCTAAGACCCCCACTGAAGTTCGCCAATTCTTGGGTTTAGCAGGCTACTACCGCAGATTCATTCAGGGATTCTCAAAGATTGCACAACCTCTCACAACACTCACTCAGAAAGGCGTCGCCTACAAGTGGAATGCAGCACAGGAATCTGCTTTTCAGAGGCTTAAGGATAACCTCTGTAGCGCTCCTATTCTCTCGTTGCCTGACGGCACTGACGACTTTGTGGTTTACTGCGATGCATCCATTCATGGACTCGGTTGCGTGTTAATGCAACGCGAGAAAGTTATTGCCTACGCCTCACGACAACTCAAGACGCATGAAAAGAACTACACGACGCACGACTTGGAACTGGGAGCAGTGGTTTTTGCCCTTAAGATATGGAGACATTACCTGTACGGTACCAGGTGCACCATTTACACCGATCACAGGAGTCTCGAGCATATCTTTAGGCAAAAGGAATTGAACATGAGACAACGTCGATGGGTCGAACTCTTGAACGACTACGAATGCGCCATCAAATACCATCCGGGCAAAGCCAATGTCGTGGCAGACGCCCTCAGCCGAAAGGACACCGTACCAAAGCGCGTGCGAGCACTACAACTTACCATCCAGTCTAACCTCCCTACTCAGATTCGAAATGCTCAAGTAGAAGCATTGAAGACGGAAAACATCAGGGCTGAGTCTCTTCGAGGATCGAGACAGCAATTGGAACAGAAAGAAGATGGTGCTTACTATGTAACAGGGCGAATCTGGGTTCCACTCCTTGGGGATTTACGTAAACTCGTGATGGATGAAGCCCACAAGTCCCGCTAATCAGTACATCCTGGTTCGGACAAGATGTACCATGATTTGAAGACTACGTATTGGTGGCCTGATATGAAGGCCCACATAGCAACATACGTCAGCAAATGCTTGACTTGCGCGAGAGTCAAGACAGAATACCAGAAGCCAGCAGGCCTACTCCAACAACCAGAAATCCCGAAATGGAAATGGGAGCAAATTTCCATGGATTTTGTTACAGGGCTACCTAGATCTCAACGCGGAAATGATGCTATTTGGGTAATAGTGGATCGACTGACCAAGTCCGCGCACTTTCTGGCTATTAAGGAAACAGACAAGTTTTCTACCTTGGCGGAGATTTACTTAAAGGAAGTAGTTTCGAGGCACGGAGTGCCAACCTCAATTATTTCCGACCGAGATGCTCGATTTACTTCGGAACTGTGGCAAGCTATGCACAAATGCTTTGGCTCACGTTTGGACATGAGCACTGCTTATCACCCACAAACGGATGGACAGTCCGAACGCACCATCCAGACTCTAGAAGACATGCTTAGGGCATGTGTGATCGATTTTGGCAAGAACTGGGAGAAGCATCTACCGTTAGTAGAGTTCTCATACAACAACAGTTACCACACCAGTATTCAGGCAGCACCTTTTGAGGCATTGTACGGTCGTAAATGCCGGTCACCTCTCTGCTGGGCAGAAATCAGTGATAGTCAAATCACAGGCCCAGAGATGGTGGTAGATACAACGGAAAAGATTGCCCAGATCAGACAACGCATGGCGGCAGCTCGTGACCGTCAGAAGAGCTACGCTGATAAGCGTAGGAAGCCATTGGAATTCCAGGTCGGTGACCGGGTTCTACTCAAAGTCTCACCCTGGAAGGGTGTGGTTAGCTTTGGTAAACGGGGCAAGCTTAATCCGCGATACATTGGACCATTCGAAATTACCGAGAAGATCGGTAAGGTTGCTTATAGATTGAACCTGCCTGAAGAACTGAGTGCGGTACACAACGTTTTTCACGTATCCAACCTGAAGAAGTGTTTGTCGGATGAAACACTTGTGATTCCTTTTAAGGAACTAACGATTGACGAACAGCTACACTTTACTGAGGAACCGATTGAGATCACTGATCGAGAGATCAAAATCCTCAAACGTAGCCAGATACCTCTTGTACGAGTCCGTTGGAACTCGCGACGTGGCCCAGAGTATACCTGGGAGCGGGAAGACCAGATGAAGCACAAGTATCCCCAGCTGTTCCCTAACGAAAACCCCAGCACTGAAGCTACGAACGAATTTCGGGACGAAATTCCAAACTAACGGGGGGATGATGTGACACCCCGTTGAAACGCTTTCACGTACACTAGCTTGACAGTGGCTGCCTTAACTTTCGGGACGAAAGTTCCTAAAACGTGGGGATAATGTGACACTTCGGACCTTCCCGGGAAACTTTCTTGATGTAACGTTTCGTGTACGTATGTTATTAAATGTAAACGATGAATTATTTGTTATTATGTGTTACATGCCGATTTACTTATGTGTATATATGTATATGTATGTGTTATATATATGTAAACCGAAACCTCAACCCGACTCGAGACCACGGTCTCGAGTGAACAGTGAAGCACTTGGGCCGGTTTGGGCCTTGTGACCGAGAAACCCAAGCCGGAATCCCCTAAGCCCATTCGGTACACTATATAAACCCAACCCCACCTCCCTTATCCATTTTACACACTCTCTTCTCACACTCTCCTCTCATCTTCTTCACTAAACCCTAAAACCCTAAGTTTCTAGCAACCAAAATCATCTCCCATTCCTTCATATCTCTCGGATCAAGTGAGCTATCAACAAGGAAGATCGGCCGAACCAAGAGACCACCCGAACACCCCTTTTCTCTCAACACCGAGTAACCGGTTAGTGTTTTTATGTCCATGATTGTTGGTGATTGCTATGGTCTTATGCTTGTTGATGTGATTAGAGGTTTTAGTATGAATCTTAGGCTTGTATGTTCATAAATATGCTAAGGAAGATGGTTACTTGATGATGTTTGTTGTGAATGTTTATGATGTTTGTTGTTATGATATCCGGTTTGGTGTTAAATGGTTGTGATATTCGGATAATGCTAGATGCTTGTTAGGATGATTGTGACCAAGTGGTATGCATGATTTACTTAGTCTCACGAATTGTGATTTATGATGAAGTATGCTAGACTTGGAACCGAGAATAATAAAGCCGATTATGTAAAACAGATTAGGTTAAACAGGTGTTCCTTGATCTTATGGTTTGGGTTGCAAATGATGAATATAGTTTGAATATTGCTTGATGAACATGAAGAACAATTTGAATGCCTTGAAATATTTTTGAAATGTGTATATTTGATCTGTTTTAGCTAATGATCAGACAAACAAACATGTTTTAGTGGAAATGGTACATATTGGTTTCATGAAAATGCATTCCTATTGGTTCGTACAAAATGACAGGTTCTAGAAGGTCTTCATGCACACGTAACCACGGTTGCGAGTCGGAACCTTTGGTTGCTACTCGAGACCGCACCAAGATTTGTCGAGACCTCCCGGTTGCGAGTCGCAATCAACGCGTATCGATCCGATTGCGAGTCGTAACCACCACTGCTTTGTCGGAACCGCCGGTTGCGAGTCGGAATCTCTGATTGCGAGTCGCAACCAAAGCATGACGAACCGAGACCTCGGTTGCGAGTCGCAACCTTGGTTGCGAGTCATCTTTGTCTCGACTGGGCTGTTATTGGGCCAATATACTTGTTGGATTGTCTGCTAACTGGACTGCTTGTGTATCTGTTACTATTTTGGGCCCAATAACCCCACTGTTTGTATATTGGACTTTCTGTTGACTGGGCTGCATGTATACCTGCTACTGTAGTTATTTGCATTTACGATAAGTGTGTCTTATACATGTTTACTTGTACCCAACTTGACCCATACTTGGTAACCATGCTAGGACGTGGTGACCAACATACTTAACCAAGTAACGTATCATACCGAGCAACCCAAGGTGAGTTCACAACTTAAAAGCATGCGTCCCGGTGGTTTGGGACACGAGACTGAAACAACCCTATCCCCTTGTAAAGGGGATACCGTCTACATTCCTTCCCTAGTTATTGGGAACAAACTTACTTTATCTTCCCTTGTATTGGGAAACCTTTTTAGTTAATTACTGTTTATACGGAATGCAATCAACGGCACTAAACGCAACTCTATCACTTAAGTCCCTACTACATAATACCGATTAGTCGCCGGTGCCAGGCGAACGGGTTATTAGTTGATAGCGCTATTTAGGTCTTACCAGCCTCACACCGTGCCATGGTATGGGATCGGTCGTGAACTAATGTACTCAGGCATCCGTCAATGATGATAGAACATTGACATCGGGGCATCCTGCGGAAACGCATTCGGTTACCTAGTGTTCGGTATTGGAAAAACAGTTTAGTCGCTAACTTTTGGGGTAGCTCCCCATGGCATGTATAAACGGATAAATTAACTGGTGAAACAAGTTTTTGGTAATTAAAACTGGACAACTAGTGAACTCACTCAGCATTATTGTTGACCCCTTCACTGCATGCTTTGCAGGTGGCCAGTGACTGGAGCAGCTACTTGGGATGTGTAGTGGTCGTCTGCCCGTGTGTTGGGCATTTATCATGTTTACCTTATAAACAATGATTAAAACTGTTAATTATGCTTCCGCTACATTTTACTCTGAACATTAAGACTTGAACTCTAAACTTAACACTTGCTTATCGTATGGTTAGTAAGTACTACTTTGATTATCAATTTAGTTATTCCGTATAATTGGTGGCTGGATCCTGGTCAGTCACGCCCTCGAAGCGGGTGTTATCCGCGGGTGGAATTTGGGGGTGTGACAATCACTGCGAATTCTACAGATCGGCCTCTGGTACAGATTCTCAATTCTTTTAAACAATGCCATCAAACTATCAAAAGTCTCATCTTTTGATTTCAAAAACATCACCCAAGAAAATCTGGAATAATCATCAGTCACGACCAAACAGTAGGAATCTCCTGTTATACTCTTGACATTCACTGGACCAAACAAATCCATGTGAAGTCTTTCCAAAGGTATTGAAACTGAATTGACTTGCTTTGTAGGGTGTGACTTTTTCTTCTGTTTGCCTTTGACACAACTTATGCACTCCCCTTCCAGATGAAAACCTTTAACATGCACTCCTGTGACCAAGTCGTTATGCACTAAGTTATTCATTTTCCTTAGGTGAATATGCCCCATATTTCGGTGCCATAACCTTGACTCTTTCTCTGTTGCTCTAGACACAAAACAATGAGCCTGACCCGTGGTTGTAGTAGCGACGCTCATGTCCAACACGTACAGATCGTTGACTCTTGGTGCCCTCATGATGATCCACTCTTCAGGTATCACAAATCCCGGTTTCAAGATAAAACATTCTTTGTCGGTGAAATGAGTAGTATACATCCTGTCACAGATCTGGGAGATACTCAGCAGGTTGTTCTCCAGCTCAGCGATGTAGTTAACTCTCTCAAACGTTATGACGCCATTCGATAACGTTCCTTCACCTATGATCCTTCCTCCTTGATTACCCGCAAAACCCACATAACCACCGTTAATGTTATTCACATCATACAGCAATGCGGTCTTCCCTGTCATATGCCTTGACGCTCCACTATCCATGATCCACCTGGATACAAGTTTTGGAAGATCCTGCACATAACAAATCATCATTTAAACAACTTCAAGAAAGATGCCGATTCATGCTTCGCGAACCAGGAAGCTCCGGCAATTCAAACTGTTTAGTCAAACATAGAGTCCACCCAGGCCTCATCAGCCTTAGGTGCAACCTTGACTCTCACAATTTGAATTTTGAAATTTTTAGCCTTGAGAGGCGGAAAATTTGCATCATAATCAACAATAATTGACTCTTCAACCTTTTTCTCCTCAGAATTTGAAACTTTCTTCTCAACTTTTGATTCAATTTTTGGTTTCCACACCTGTTGAGTTACTGCAACCCTTTTATAAAATTTATCATTTTGAATTACCAACTTCTTTACGGGTTCAGTTTTTGCTTTTACGTTGTCGATTTTAACGTTTTTCTTCTCAACCACTTTCTTCTCAACATACATCGGTGCTTTACCCTTCACATCAACCTTCTTTTGTTGAACCTTCATAGCTTCAGTCTTAGGCTTCACATATGTACACTTTCGTGCAATATGACCAACCTGTTCACATCTAAAACAAGTACGAGTATCAGCTACCCGACTCGTGCCTTCAGACTGAGCCTGCGAAGCTCTCTTCTCAAAAAATTCTTTGTTTGATTTTGAAAAAATTTCTTTTTCTTCATCAGCAAGTGAACTTGAACTATTCACAAACTTTTTCTTTTCAACAAACCTCTTGTGTGAAACATTCTTTTTCTGAAACGGTTTACCCCCCTGATAACCACCCGACCAGTTGTTTCTGTTATTATTGTAAAAATGCGGCGGATAACCAGTTTTCTTGTTGTAAACCCTGTCTTTCTTTCGACTCAGAGTATTCACTGCTGACAACTCGACTTCAACAAGTTTGAAAACATTTGTCAATTTGTTCATGTTAACATTCTCGATCGGAAACTCTGAATCCGAAAACAACTTATCCGAACCCATCATCTTGTACATGACAAGGTATGATTCTTCATCTAAGTTGTTCTTGGACTTTTGTTTCGGAATGTATTTATCCAAGAAACACCCATCCTCCTCAGAAGTGTCACAATCCGGTTTAAGCACTTTGTCTACCACACTTTTCACCACATCACTTTGGACACCCTCGTCATTGGAAGACGTGAACGTGACATCAATGTTTTCAGGAAGTTTAACATCACTTTCTTCCTCAATTTCCACCAAACTAGACTGCTTTTTCGTGTAGTTGTCTAAGATTGGCGGTGGAACTTTGTGAAACCCTACACCCGTTCCATCAGAAAACACATCCTCTCCAGCTTTGTTTTTCCCTATAGGTTTGGGAACAATATGCTGCAAAACAAAGCTTGCTGAGCTATAGCTGTTTAACTTCAACTGAATTCTTTCATTTTCAATTTCTGCTTCTTGAACTTTAAGTTTCAATTTAGCAATTTCATCCAGTTGATTGTTAATTAATTCTTCTTTTATTCTCATCACAGCTCTCAGATGTTCATTTTCTTTATACGTTTTACCATTACGATCATCACTATCTTTGACAATGTTTTTCAATTTTTCAAACTTTTCAGAAATTTGACGGTTTTCAAGAATTAACTTTTCATTTTCACATTTAATTTTCTCTCGTTCAGTTGTATCATTTTCAATTTGAGCTGTTAATTCTTTGATCTGTTCAGTTGAAGCTTTTACTGTTCTATCACGACCGAGAATCTGATCCTCAACATTTCTAACCTTCGTTGTCAGATTCTTTATTTTCTCACTGTTTAGGTACGTGACAGTGCTACAAAAATTGCATTGTTTAGTGCAATTTTTGCAGTCAACATTTCCATCGACTTTGTTACCTGACACATTCGTTGACGCATTTTGACTGACCTGATCCTTTGACTCAGTAACAGAAATAGGATCTACCTCGAGTGTTTTTGCAGCCAGCACTTTGTCAGCCATCTTTCCCAGGTTCTCAGCTGTCAACTCCTGCGTAGTATCGATCAAACCTATATCAACCTGCTTCACTTTCTCTATCTCTTCTTTTTCTTTCCTCTCTTTCTCTTCTTTCTCCTTTCTCTCTTTCTCTTTTTCTTCTTCAATCATCTTTGACGTTGGTGTTCCCCACCACTTATGCTGCCAGTATTCATCATCCTCTTTTATCTCCTTGATAATGGCTTCCATATTAAGTGTGCTGTCATCAATCGCAATGTTTCCATATCGATCAAGATAACATTCCCTATCTGGATCCCATCTATTTGCTCGTCTTGCTTCCAGATAAACTCGAGAGATCCTCAAAATTCTGTTCTCGGCAATTATCTTTCGATAACAATACCTTTGCTCTTCCGTCCGATCATCCTTCCATGGAATTGGTTCATCATCGTTTGCCATGAATGCGTAACCCACCGCATCTTCTTCCGGCAACACATCCTTACTCCAATCATACCCCTCGTCATTGTAAATCACTGCCAAAGCCCTTGATTTGTCTCTGTTATCTTCAGACTGCTTCAATCTGGGTGGCTCAGATTTATTCTGATGGTAGATTGCCTTTTTGTAGTAGTCGTCTCGAAACGGATTCTCAGATTCATCAGCATGTGCATTCCTGCATTCCCTCTTGAAGTGACCCTTCTGCTTACACTTAAAGCATGTCACCTTGGATTTGTCGAACCCCAACTTTGTAGATGGACAACCGATCGTTTTTCTTCCTGTTATCTCCATGAAGCGTTGTGCACGTCTAACTGCACTAGCCATTGCCCAACGAATGTCGATCAGTTCCATTTCTTCGAGGTCTATCTGATCGTAATTTTCTTTTGTCAGATTTGTATTCCCGATCTTACCAGCCACCAATCCTTCATAAGATTCCAACACAGATGCCAAGAAAACCATTGTTGCTTGGCCGACTCTTCATCAAAGTTCTGTGCGTTCTTCAGATCTATTGCGATGTTGCACGAAAACTTCGCATCAGAACGATTTGCAGAAGACGTAGATCCATTGTGATAACCACTGTGGCTTTCGCTGCTTGGACTGCTTTGACTTTCTTTGCTTGCTTGAGAAACATTCTCAGCAGAAAATGCAGTTTTCGGAGAAGTAGCTTTCGGCATCAAGCTTTTGGGATAATACAGATCCAGATTCTGCTGAAAAGATGAGTGATTAACTTTGTACGTCTTTTTCAGCTCTAGCTCATGACTCTCAAGTCTTTCAATCACCACGTCTGGAGTCAGATTTTCCGGAGCAATAGTGTTCTTCAACATCAGTGCATAGTACCTCCAATCCATATCATCAGTTAATGAATCAAATAACTTGTCAACAAGTTCTTCATCTTAATAAGTGATTTTATGTCGTGCAAGCTCCAGTTTTAGATGACCGAACCGTTCAATCATTTTGCACACTGATTCATTTTTAAGACACCCAAACATGTCAAACTCTTTTTGAAGAAGTTTCTTTTTATTCTTTACTATTTCCGTACTTCCAAGACACTTCTTTTCAAGTTTTTCCCATAAATCTTTTGAGTTGGAATAGTCTATCAATGAAATGATGTCTTCCCGCACTGATTGAAACAATAATGCCACACACTTCTGCTCTGCAACAAAACCTTCAACTTCTTCAGCTGATCTCAATGCTTCGCCATTCTTCTTTCCATTTACATATCCATTTTTCATACTCTTCCAGCTTGGAAAGGCGAACGCCATCAACCAGTCTTCAAACTTTGTTGCCCACCTGCTGTAATCTTCTATAGCCATCAGCTTAGGAGGCTTGTTAAATGTTCCAAATGCGCTTTCGGACTCCCAAGCTTCCTTCTTTCTTTCTTTTGGTGGACTTTTGTCTACATTGCTTGAAGAAGTATCGTTGTTTCCCGAACTACCCGTGAACGCATACATGTCGCTGAAAGGATTCATGAAAATATCATCCATTTTGATCGTACAGATATAAGCTGTAGTAGTATGAACTCCTCGTCCTGAGCTCTGATACCACTTGTTGGACCGTTCTTTGACCCGAAAAGTCAGTCAAGGTAGCTCATCCTCACATATAAAGGCGGAATCAGAATATGCAAGGTTACGACAGCTTGTCCTATTAATTTCCTTTGCTTTTATTGCTTTTCTACTGAAAATTTGACAGAGTTTCGCTCCAGCATACAAACATACGTATTAGGTCCGCTCAGAAGACACCACTATTTATAGACTTCCAGGTTCGCTTATGTGACAGGTCAAATAAGCGGACCTGTTACAAAGTGACATAAAAGCGGACCAGCTAAAACCCTATGAGCGGACCACTATGCAACATGTACATAAAAGCGAACCATACTCTATTTTACATAATATTTACAGTTTGACCCCCTGTTGACCAATCTTGACTTCAGACTTCTTGTAGATGCAGTCAACAGACATTCCGTGCATCAACACCGGTTAATTAAATTACTATCCGGAAAGCCTTAACTTTCATTGTTGACGCTTTTAATCCCTCTCGTATGAATTTGATCATAACTTTCTCGTTTTAAAACGGAACTTCGCGAAATTTATATAGTACATCCTAGCGAGCGTATTTTACTGTTACAAAGCCTCGGGTTCGTAAAGGGTCACTTAGAGGTATAAATTAAACATGTTGACACAATTAACCCCTGCAGCTTGTAATCTCTCACTTTCTTCCGCGTTTCGTTTCCGTACGATCCATGATTTATTCGTTTGAGGGTACGAGCATCGTTTAGGGTTACTATATAGTATATTTACCCTTTGTTGACATTTATAACCCTCGAATTTACATACTTTCAAGGTTTGTCAACTTTAGTCCTTTATTTAATATTTAATGCCACGTGTAAATTAATGATATGTGTTAACACATTATTGGACACAAAATTTCGAGGTGTTACATCCTCACCCCCTTAAAATAAATCTCGACCCGAGATTTACTCGAACAAATAAGGGTATTTCTCTTTCATCGTGGCTTCAACTTCCCACGTGAATTCGGGACCTCTACGGGCATCCCACTTGACCTTTACTATAGGTACATGCTTCCTTCGAAGCTTCTTTACCTGTCGATCTTCAATCGACAAAGGCTTCTCTACAAATTTCAAGCTCTCATCTATATGCACATCTGTGTGTGGGATCACCAATGATTCATCAGCGAAGCACTTCTTTAGATTGCAGATGTGGAACACATTATGAATTCCATTGAGCTCCTCCGGTAAGTTTAGCTTATAGGCAACTGACCCGACCCGTCCGATAACCTCGAAAGGTCCTATGTATCTCGGGCTTAGTTTGCCTTTCTTACCGAAACGCATCACCGCCTTCCAGGGTGATACTTTAAGTAGCACCTTTTCACCTACTTCGAAGTGAAAATCTTCACGCTTTGGATATGCGTAACTCTTCTGCCTATCCCGGGCAGCTTTGAGACGGTCTCGAATCTGGACAATCTTGTCCGTTGTCTCGAAGACTATCTCCGGTCCTGATAACTGGACATCTCCAACTTCCGTCCAACAAACAGGCGATCTACACTTTCTACCGTATAATGCCTCGAAAGGCGCAGCCTTAATGCTGGTATGGTAGCTATTGTTGTAGGAGAATTCGATTAGTGGTAGGTTCTTATCCCAACTACCGCCTAAATCGATAGCACATGCACGTAGCATGTCTTCCAATGTTTGAATAGTACGCTCACTCTGACCGTCTATTTGAGGATGGTAAGCCGTACTGAAATTCAAACGTGTGCCCAAAGATTGCTGGAAACTCTTCCAGAAATGCGACGTGTATCTAGTATCCCGATCAGAGATAATAGACACAGGTATGCCATGCAAGGCTACAATCTTATCAACGTATAACTGGGCTAACATGTCGGAGCTATAAGTCTCCTTGATGGGTAAGAAATGCGCTGATTTAGTCAGCCTATCAACGATAACCCATATTGTGTCATTTCCTTTCCTCGTCTTGGGTAACTTGGTAATAAAATCCATAGTTACACATTCCCACTGCCATTCAGGAAGTTCAGGCTGTTGTAGCAAGCCAGATGGCTTTTGATGCTCAGCCTTGACTTGCGCACAAGTTAAGCATTTCGCTACATAAGCGGCTACAGACTTTTTCAAGCCTATCCACCAATAATTTGCCTTTAGATCCTGATACATTTTATCTGCTCCAGGATGGACAGAATATTTGGAACTATGGGCTTCTTGGAGGATAACATCTCGTAGTCCTCCATAAATAGGAACCCATATTCGCCCATTCAATCGTAAAATTCCATCCTTGCTAAGAGTTAACTGCTCCTCAGTTACTCCCAGCTTCTCTTTAGGATAGTTAGCTTCCAACACAGCTTCTCTCTGTGCAGCTAACACCCTTTCAATCAAATTATTCTTTACTTCAATGCTCTTGGCATTGATTCGGATGGGTTTCACCCTTTCCTTCCGACTTAAGGCATCAGCGACTACATTCGCTTTGCCGGGATGATACCTGATTTCACAGTCATAATCATTTAAGGTCTCCATCCAGCGGCGTTGCCTCATGTTTAACTCCTTCTGATTAAACAGATGTTGAAGGCTCTTGTGATCCGAATAGATCACAAACTTGATACCATACAGGTAATGCCTCCACAGTTTTAGTGCGAACACAACGGCACCCAGCTCCAAGTCATGGGTGGTGTAATTCTTCTCGTGCACCTTTAACTGTCTTGAAGCATAGGCAATAACTTTGCCTTTTTGCATGAGCACACACCCCATGCCAGTGTGTGATGCGTCGCAGTAAACTACGAACTCCTCGGTACCTTCCGGTAGTGTCAACACAGGGGCGTTGCTCAGCTTTTGCTTTAAAATATCAAAGGACTCTTGCTGCTTAGGACCCCAAACAAACTTTTCCTTGTTCTTGGTCAAGGAAGTTAAGGGCGCAGCAATCCTTGAAAAATTTTCAATGAATCGCCTGTAGTATCCTGCTAACCCCAGGAAACTACGAATCTCAGTAGGCGTCTTTGGCTCTTGTCAATTCATGACAGCCTCTACTTTAGCGGGATCCACCTGGATACCACGCTCGCTGACAACGTGTCCTAGAAATTGGACTGCTCGTAGCCAGAATTCGCACTTGGAGAATTTGGCATAGAGTTTCTCCTGATGTAGCAGCTTGAGAATACAGCGAAGGTGTTTCTCATGGTCAGCTTGGTTCTTCGAGTATATAAGAATGTCGTCGATGAAAATGATGACGAATTTATCTAAGTACGGCTTGCAGACGCGATTCATGAGATCCATGAACGCAGCCGGTGCATTAGTGAGCCCAAAAGGCATCACTAGGAACTCGTAGTGACCGTAGCGAGTCCTAAATGCTGTTTTATGTACGTCTTCATCTCTGACTTTCAGTTGATGGTAGCCTGACCTCAAGTCAATCTTTGAAAAATAACTTGCCCCTTGTAACTGATCGAACAAATCATCGATCCTCGGCAAGGGATATCTATTCTTTATCGTGACTTTATTAAGTTTGCGATAGTCGATGCACAGACGCATCGATCCGTCCTTCTTCTTTACAAACAGGACAGGTGCTCCCCAGGGAGATGAACTAGGTTTGATGAAACCTTTAGCCAGTAGTTCATCCAGCTGGGTCCTTAACTCCTTCATTTCGGTCGGTGCTAGCCTGTAAGGCGCTCTAGCAATAGGTGCTACTCCAGGGATGATATCAATCCTGAATTCCACTTGTCTATCTGGTGGCAACCCAGGTAGATCTTCAGGGAAAACTTCTGGATACTCCGAAATGACGGGAATGTCTTCTATCTTCGGTTTAGGCTCTTCAATGATCACCTGTGCCATGTAGATGACACAACCCTTCTTTAGACATTTAGAAGCTTTGAGCATAGTCACTTGCTCAGGCAATCCATACTGGGTATCTCCCCGAATGGTAAGCGATTCACCAGACGGAGTCTTTATCACCACCTGCTTTCTGTTGCAGACGATTTGGGCCTGGTTGTGAGATAACCAGTCCATACCCAATACTAGGTCAAAACCAGCCAATTTAAAGGGAAGTAGAGATAGAGGAAAAGAGTGGTTCTTAATGGATATCACACATCCATCTAACACAGTGGAGACGGTTTCAATGGTTCCATCCGCTAGCTCTACCTCGTAGTTCACATTTAAGGTTTTGACAGGCATATTCAGCAATTTACAAAATTTATGATCTACGAAAGAGTTATCAGCGCCCGAATCAAAAAGTACTCTTGCAAAGATATCATTTACGAGAAAAGTACCTGTGATTACGTTGTCATCCAGCACTGCTTCTTTCGCCTCCATCCTGAAGACTCTAGCATTGTTCTTCTTGCCTTCTTCAGGCTTCTTGGCATATTTAGGGCAGTTGCTTTTAATGTGCCCCTTCTCATTGCAGTTATAGCAGGTAGCATCTTTTATTTTCTTGCAGTCCACGGTTTTGTGGTCCTTGGACTTGCACAACCCGCAAGCATACGACCTCGACTGGGCCTGCGAGTTTGACTCGAGCCTACACTTTCCAAAGTGATGTCTCTTGCAATTCTTGCACTTGGGCTTCTCGCCAGTCTGTTGCCCATCTTTCCTTGACTCCGACCCCCTCTTGTTATCACCGTTTCCACGGTGTTTCTTGCTCGACCTCCGTGAAGTTTCATCTTCACGCTTTCTCTTTTCAGCTTCTTTGTTCCTTAGCGATCTTTGTCGGACCGCATCCAGAGTAAGGGACAAAGATATATCAGCTACAGATCGAAAGGTCGCTGCCCGAGAGGCCTTCACGCTTGCCTTTATTTCGGGGGCTAACCCACCGATGAAACGAGCGATTCTTTTTGGCTCCGGAGTTACCAGGTGTGGAACCAACCGAGACATCGTGTTGAAGCTCGTCAGGTAAGCTTGGCAGTCAAGGTTCGTCATCACTAATGATAGAAAATCGGATTCTATCTTTTCCACCTCATGTTGAGGGCAGTAATTCTCCTTGATGAGAGAAACGAATTCCTCCCATGTCATGCTGTAAAGAACAGCCTTTCCCGAGGCCTGAACCAACGACCTCCACCAAGCCAGGGCCTCGCCCTTGAAGGATTGAGACACAAACTTTACAACGTCTCTTTCCGCACAGCCGATGATGTCCACCACGGTGTCCATCTCGTCAAGCCATGTCATGCAATCGACCGCTCCTTTCTCCCCGTTGAAGTCTCGGGGCTTGCATGATACAAAGTATTTGTAGGTGCAGCCTCTGGCGCGAGATGCATCAGTATATACTCTTTCTTGACGGACACTGTTCTCATTAGACGAATGATTATCATCGTCCTTTTTAGGCTTGGACAGCGGTTTGCTGTGAGATCTTGTGTGGGTCTTTGGCTTGGAGTGTGGTTTGGATATGGTTAGGCTCCGAGATTCAGTATATTCCTCATATTGTCGATCCAGAGCTGCCTTGACAACGTTATCGACAAGAGCTTTCAACTCTGCGCCCGTCAGATGAACTTGGGCGTTATCATATTCGTCTTCCTTCGTGTGGCTATTTTCTCCTCTAGAATCAGCCATGGTAACTTGTATCTGTTACAGAAGATAACGAAAATTTTATTTAGGAGTTTATTATGGAATTGTCTTTTATGGCAATTCATTAACCATGGTAACAGAGACCATATCTGGTTAATTTGTTACTCATTTTTTTTTATTTAGGATTTGAACATACTTATCCTAATTACAAATAATATTGTTATTGGCACAAAGCCTAGTCACGAGGACGTTATTATAATATTAGCCGAGATTACAGAGAATCAAGGTATGAAGGTTTGAACCGTAGTCCTTTCACCCTTTCTGACAGGGAGTCATAGACCACCACTGTCTTTTGTCTTATTATGACAACAATTATGGCCCATAGGCACTACATCACTAATGGATGCTTAATAATTCGGCCCGTAGGCACTACATCGCTAATGGATGTTTAACAAGTTTGGCCCGTAGGCACTACATCGCTAATGGATGTTAAATAATTGATCATCTTTATTGACGATTTTACCCATGATTTATTATATCATTACTTTGGGCTTTGGAATCCTTAGAAGGATTCTTATATAGGAATGACTCGTGTGATTTTAACGAATCACATCTGCCATGATCGTTAACATGATTACAGAGGTTAACTAGAATTCTGAATCCTTTAATCAGGTCTTACCATCTTGGTCGGGTCTAAAAGACACCTGGCTAGGTTTCACTCTTAAGATTCTTTATTTAGGCAGATTTAAATTTAAAAGGAATGATTCTGATTTATTTCATATATAGTAATAACAAAATTGAAATTTATAACATAACATTCCATAAATTTCAAACACGATTACACGCTGCCCTAAACGGGACTTTTAAACAAGTACATACCTACATAGAGGTTAATAAGGAGACAAGTCCACGCAGGGACCAATACAAGATAGGCGTCCACGCATGGACTAAAGGATAAGTCCACGTAGGGACTAAAATACGATAAACGTCCACGCAGGGACTTATTTAAAACAGACATTACATTAGAGCATATATATAGACTAATGGTCACGCTTCTTCTTCTTGCCCTACAACATGTTTGCTAGACCCTTAAGGAATCCCCTGTTGTTCTTTCGTTCTTCCTCGAAATCCCGTTCCACACGACTTAACCGATGGAGGATTTCTTCTTGTTCAGGAGGAGAGAAACGTGGTTGTGGCGCCGGTTGCGGAACCGGAGGTCTAGGAGGTGCTGGATACCCATGAGCTGAGTAATCCGGTATCCCTAGGTTTCCAAAAGCTCCGTCGGGATAGTGGGCATTATACCTAGCCACTATCACATATGGGTCGCGATCATAGTTGTAATTGTAATGCGCGTGCGACGACGGTTCGAACGGGTTGTATGCCGTTGGACCCGTGTATGCAGGTATTGGGTGGTCATACCCAAATGGTGGCGAAGATGGTGCAACTGGTGCGGAGTTCGCCTCCTGTACTGGACTTGAAGGTCCTTCTTCAGGTACTGACGGACAGTGACTAGCACTCGAGTGGCGAGGGGTGCTGAAATGAAATTCCCCTCCTCGGGTAGACATCTGTGCGCCTGATCTTCTACGCCTTGGCGGATCTGGAACTACTGGTTGAACCGGTGGCGGTGGTGGTGGCGTAACGGCCACAAACCGCGAATCCACTGAAGGATCCTGTTGTTGCTGCTGCTCGTGTTGCGATGTCTGATGGGAGGGTGTGAAGTACCACTCGTGCTGGTTGAACAGCGCTTGAAAACTATCTGGCCCTTGATAAGGTGTGCCATGAAAAGAAGATCCATCAGAGATCTCGATAGGATGTGTGGGCGTACCACGAGCAGGTTCTATGGGATCTGTGTCCTCATCCATATGGTCTTCTGAGAAGTGATCCTGTGGTCCTAATGGGACAAAGCCTGCAGGTTTGATGTGTGTAAAATGCAACATATAAATCACATCAATTAAGGCATAAAACTAACCCTTTTTAAGTACTAATGTTGGAAAAAGAGTGTTTTTGTCTTCCTTTTGTATTTTCAGGATGAAATGAGCTCAAAATCACAAAAGAAGCAAAAAGACAACTAATTCTAGCATAAATACAAGAAAAGGAACAAAAGTAGACTGCCCGGACCCTCAACGGCACCTCCCAAGGCAAAGAAGAGAAAACAGAGACTGAACACGCCCCGTGTCCAGCGAACACGGGGGCGTGCCCAGGAAGCAGCAGAAAAGACAAACCAGTAGAAGCTTCCATTGCCCACCACGGGGCCGTGTCCAGTGGGCACGGGGGCGTGGTGAAAGTACAGCAGGCGCATTAATTGTAATTGCGAATTACAATTAATGAAGAGAGAGAATGTCAGACGGGCACGGGGGCGTGTCCAGCGGACACGGGGCCGTGCCCAGCCTTCTGTTCAGCCTATAAATAGGGGTGCTTGGCTTCATTCCATCTCATCCCTTGGCACACCACCTCTCTCACACTTCATCCACCACCCACCACCACCATAACACCATCATCCACCACCATCATCCATTGTCCATCATAGAGTGTGTGAGTCGTCTCGGGATCCAAGATTGATCGTAAGAGTTCTTGACAATCAAGGCCATGTTTGCCTAAGTCTCTTACATCACTTGGTGAAGAAAAGTGTTTAGTATAATACTTTTTATTTTTAATCTTTTGCACTTTTTATTTGGTTTTGTATTAATGACTTTAATAACTAGTTACTTATGTTGAAGGTGATCTTTCCTTATCGTTTGTCCGTGGTGTCTTGGCATTATTTTACTGTCTATATAAAATAAAAGATTTTCACCATTCATATCTCCACGGTCTATATGGAGGTATGTTGGCTACCTGGTCGGGGGTTAAGGGAACGGTTTGGTAAGGGTCTTGCCCTTGTTCAGCGTTTAGAGGTCCTGCTTGGGACCTGGGTCAAATTTAGTAGGATCTCCTTCAATGCCCATAGGTATTGGATGGCGGGGATCCAAACTCTTTGACCCCCTCATAAGTTAACTACTATTAATACGATAACCCGGCTATTTAGGACTGTATCCCTGCTGACTCAGACTACTTAGCCGAGGGTAACGTCACCGCCGAAAGCGGGGCCTACCACAATTTGCATTAATAACTTAATTCATTATCTTCCAATAATCCGACCCTTTAGGATTGTATCCTTGCTGACTCAAACTACTGGGTTGAGGGTAACGTCGCCTTCAAAAGAGGGGCCTACTACAATAACTAAGATAATCTCTTAAATAAGTGCAAAAGTGCGAAAATAATCAAAGGTTATACTAATACACGTGTCGGATCCAAGTGATTCATCTTGTCTATATGTTTTTATTTTATTTTTCAGCATTTAGTTAGTTTTTATTTTTCTTAGTTTAAAACATTTTTCTCACCTTTTGATTTGGTTAGACGTTGAGGATAAACCGGTATTAAAAGCTCTTGTGTCCTTGGACGACCTCGGTATCTTACCAACACTATACTACGTCCACGATGGGTGCACTTGCCCATATGTGTGTTTAGTGTTAGTAAATACCGTGTTTTATAAATTTAAAACTTGGCTAAAAGTGTAAAAAGGGGCTTAAATATATATCAAAATTATATACACACCAACACACATCAAGGTTCCTGAATGTAATCTGCTGGGTTAAACTGACCTCTGAAGTAAGGAGTGGGATCTTCAAAAGTACGGCGCGATGCAGATCGCTGTAGAGGTAAAAAGGATGGTTGAGGGTTATCGGGATTATTTTCCGAGTTTGGTCCAAACGAATGGCGGTATGAGGGTGTTGAGCTATGCGAGGTAGAATGTCTCGCAGGTTCAAAAAGGCTTCTTCGTCTCTGTGGTTCTTCACTCCTTGTACTGGAAGGAGCTCGCGTGTTCGAAGGTCCAGCTTCGTGATCATGGTGAGTAATGACCGTTCCTCTGCCTCTTCCTCCTCTTCCTCGTCTGATTGCAGGCGGCATAATTCCTGCTTTTAAAACTTTAAATAACAATAAACAATAAAAAGACAAACTGAAATAACAAATTCGAATTTGTCCTATGTTCTTGCTAGACTCAAGTATGTGCAATTGTGTAACTGAGATTAAACACAAAAGGCTAGTGTTTAATTCGCTCAGTGTTGGCTCTGATACCAACCTGTCACACCCCGATTTCCATGTGTATCACCGGTGGGCCCGGTGGGGGATTACCGTGACGTAGTTGGCAACAATATAGTCAAACCACACAATTATATGAATGCACAGCGGAAGCAATAAGATAATGCATTTCAACATTTAGTGTAATATCAGTGTATCACCATTGTTGAAATAATAATCCACAGGGGATCAAATAGAAGTAACAAAAGTATTGTTCAACAGACTTTAGGCATCTTAAGCATGCGAGACTTCTAGTGATGCTAAGGAGAAATTCCAGCCAATTACGCCTAGTACCTGCATTTAGTCTTTTTGGGGAAAATACGTCAGTTAACACTGGTAAATACATTCAACTGACACTTTTGTAAAAATGTTTAATAAAATTGGTTTAAATGCTCAAGGCACAAACTCTTTATAACTTGGGATAATTTATAATTAAATCTTGTAAAGAATTACATGTTACTATGCGTTCGGTCGCCCGAGTCGTGTCGGGTTAAAGTTTAATAGACACACCACATGGTGTAAAACCGTGGCGGGTAACCAACGGCTACACTTTTATAATTATAGACATAATGCCGGGTGTACGCCTACACCGGGATGTCAAGGTCGTGGCCATTAGTAAATGCTGCCAAGGATATCCGGGACATGGTCATTAAGCCCCCAAAGGCGTTAAGCCAACAAAACAAGTTTTTAAACGGGTCACATTGATAATACCCAACTACTAATGAGTTGGGGTCAATTGCCCGACCAAGCGGTATTTTAGATACCGTAACCCAAGCCCGTGTAACGGAAAATAAGTTAAATGTATTTACCTTTGCAAGTATAATCCTTAATTGAATAAATCACAGATAGCTTTTACTGGTCTCCTATTCTGGAACGAAGGTTTTAAAATAACCTATTAGAATCCTAACGGATCTTTATATTTGCCGTAGCTTAGACCGGTCAGTTTCAAAGTATAGTTACGGTTTAATCGCGTGAAAGGCGAAAACCGTGAATGGAGTGTGATTTTGACCCAACAAGTTTGAAGCCTTGTTTTATATGGGCATAATAATCATACTCTGGATTTTGGGGTCAAAATAATATGGTTTGACCCGTTTCGGCTAACTTATGTAAACTAGTTACATAAGCCGAACCGTGCGCGCTAATGGCGCAACGGGTAACCGTAGGAGTCCTACACTGATTTCCTAAGTCAATATGCCTTAAAGAGGTTGTGGTATCAGTAGGATACCTTCCATAATGCCCGTAACGAGTTTAAGTTCATATTATGCCCTGTAGGGGTATTTCGGTCCTTTTTAAAGATTATAAAAGAGGTTTTAGAGTTCTACAGGAAATCTGAGTTTCCCAAACAGTTTATAAAGTCTAAAATACTTTATTTATTATTTAAAATCAGTAGCAACTGGAATCGGGTCAAAAGACCTTGTAGAACTCGAGTTATGGCTGTAAAGGGCATATTCGGTATTTACCGAACCGTTGCCATAACTGCAGGGTATGAACAGGTTAAAAATAATTAAAATTCTTTAAAAACCCCAAAATATTATTTTACAACAGTGTGTAAAAGGTTTGGTGTCGAAATCCGGGTTTAGATAGGCGTTATGCTAATTGCGCCGTTTATTACTAAAGTTTTATTTAATTACGCTATTTAGCATAACTCATATTTTGGACCTCGGATTGACGTGAAATTTTAGGGACATGCTTAGAAATCAGTAACCAAGGTTATGATTCTTTCACATGTCCGAAATTCTCGTTTTATTTTAAAAAGGGCGTTACGGTCAACTTTTAAGCATTTAACGGAAATGTGTAAAAGACTTGGACAAACGACGAACCGATCACAGAGGGTTATACCATCATGTAACCTGGTCCTAAGAGAGTCCTAAGGCATATCTAAATCAAACTTTAACGGGTCAGAACTGCAGTCAATGCAAAAGTCAAACTTTTGCGACTTTCGGCTCCGAACCGGGTCAAAACAACAAATGGTCGGATCAAACAAGCTTAAACTAGTTTATATACTTATTATCATGTTTTATGAGTGTTCAAACAGGTCACATATCATCTACATTACAGATTAAGCAAGAAATCGCAAAACGACATTTCTGTTGACTTTTTCTAAGCACGTTTGACTCGATATTTAAACTAGTTAGAGTGGGAATCAGAGGGTGCCCTTTTAGGGGTTTAATGCCCACATGATTACCATCATATAACTATCTTTGATCCGACAAATCACTGGACCATTCGTGATTTATCGCCAAGTCAATCGTTAATTACGACGGATTGACTTTTAGGCTAAAACTATTGAAAAATGAAACCACAAAGGGTTAGGCAACTTACAGAAGCTTGGTGCACGAATTAGGATGCTAGAAGAAAGCTTTGGAGCTCCAGAAGTGAGTTAGAATACAGGTTTGAGGTGTGATTCATTAGTGTGCAATGTAGTGCCTTTTATAGTGGATTTCCAAGCACAAGATCACAACAACTCAGCCTACAAGGGAGTATGGATGATCAGCAGGTGGCCCTTGGTGCTAGGAGGCAAGTAGAGGGCGCCCATGCTTCATTTATTGCACTTTTGATCGTTCACAACTCCAAAAAAGAAGTCTGTCCAAAGTTTCTGCATCTGTGTCTGTCACGCGGCCCGCATTAGATTTCATGCAGCTTGTACGCGGGCCGCATGGATCTTCATGTCAGACGCGTATCCACAGATGGCTCGCGGCCCGCTTCAACTTATGTTTTTCACTCAGGCGGGCCGCCTGAGGCCTGTTTTCAAAGATTTTTTTAACTCTTTTGTAATGATTAACCAAATCTTTGTAATTAATAACCTGACCTTTCGGGTTTGAAGGGGTAACTTTGCGATTTGGCCCTCGGTTAATTACAATTAAGGGCCTCGTGTCTTTTACCCGCACTGTCAAGTCCCCGGTTAATTAAATTACTATCCGGAAAGCCTTAACTTTCATTGTTGACGCTTTTAATCCCTCTCGTATGAATTTGATCATAACTTTCTCGTTTTAAAACGAAACTTCGCGAAATTTATATAGTACATCCTAGCGAGCGTATTTTACTGTTACAAAGCCTCGGGTTCGTCAAGGGTCACTCAGAGGTATAAATTAAACATTTTGACACAATTAACCCCTGCAGCTTGTAATCTCTCACTTTCTTCCGCGTTTCGTTTCCGTACGATCCATGATTTATTCGTTTGAGGGTACGAGCATCGTTTAGGGTTACTATACAGTATATTTACCCTTTGTTGACATTTATAACCCTCGAATTTACATACTTTCAAGGTTTGTCAACTTTAGTCCTTTATTTAATATTTAATGCCACGTGTAAACTAATGACATGTGTTAACACATTATTGGACACAAAATTTCGAGGTGTTACATGTGAAAGCCAGACAATGATCCTGAAGCAGATGTTGCTGAAGAACAAAGAAATGCCAGCAAATCGAGAGGGGGAGTCTGAAGATATTCAAGTAGACATTGTTAAGGGGAGTCTGTTGATGAAGATAGAAAGAGAAAAGCCCAGAGGCTGATCAAGACTGAAGAAGTGAAGACATGGTACTGTCAAGACTCGATTGCGACTCGTCAACATCTGAGGGGGAGTCTGTTGGTGCACTACATCTGTCGACTTCGTCTTGGATCGAGTCTTAGATTGCATTGTATAGATTAGGGCACTACATCTGCTCGCTGAACACGCCCCCGTGCTGCATATTTTTAGTTAGATACCCAGATACAGAGTCTGAACACGGGGCCGTGTCCATTGAACACGCCCCCGTGTCCAACGTGACCAGTAACTTTAATTAAAACGCCTAGATACAGACCCTGAACACGGGGCCGTGTTCACTCAACACGGGGCCGTGTCCAGCTTCTGTTTCCGTCTTACTTTTGTTTTCTGGTCCCGAGACTCAGTTGTGGTCTGTTGAGTGATTCTTATGGATCAATACTCAAGAGGTTACAACTACACCTATGATGAGGATGATTATAGGGGTAATTATTGCACTAATTGTCGTAACGCATGCTCGGTTCAATATAATAACTCATATCAACCATCCAATTCATACAACTGCTATGAGGAGCCCAGGTACGAGCCATCAACTTCATACACATCCTATGAAGACCAAAGGTATGAACCTTCTCCCTCATACTCATATTTTGATGAACCAAGGTATGAGCCTTCATACTCATACTTTGAAGACTCAAGATATGAGCCACCACCTTCATATACTTATTATGAGGAACCATGGCGTGAACAACCCACCTCATATGAGTACTATGAAGAACAAAGTTTCGACCCTTATCCATCATATACTTATAATGAAGAACAATGGTGTGAACCATCTACTTCATATGAGAATTATGAGGAGCCAAGGATCGAACAACCGGATTCAAGCTTTGAGGATCCAAATTCTTTTTCTCTTACCGAAGTGACCAATAGGATATTAGAACACATTAAAACTATCGAACGTTACATGAAAGAATCTCGCGCAAGGGAAGAGGAATCCCGCGCAAGAGAAGAATTAAAAAATGATAATAACGTAGAGATAGTTGAAAATGTAAAAATGGAAGAACAAGAAAGTGAAAAACCGACACATGAGTTAAACAACGAAAGAGGTGAGGTCGATAACGCTAAAATTCAAGAAGAGTCTAATTTTGAAGAAATTAATCTCTTGTCACCTACTTTCGAAAATCATTGTTTAGTAACCCCTCATGCAAAGTTTTTAAAAGAGTTAAACACTAGTGCTAAAATCAAAGAAATAGTGAGTGTTAAGTTAACTAATGATCAAACCTCGCTAATAAAAGAAGATCCTTTTGAAATTAACATTACACCGGTTCCATGTTTCTTTCAAAATTCCTTTATTAGTAATATCACCAATGATAAAGATCTTTGTGTTAACATAATGCCTAACTACATTTTTGAAAAATTAAGTATTAGTGATTTTACTCCACTTCAAATTCCCATTTTTTTTATCCGATCGAAAAGTAATGAAATCAATCGGTGTAGTTGAAGATGTTTTGGTTCAAACAAATCAAATGGTAATCCCAACCGACTTTGTCATCCTTGATGACGCTCCTCTAGTCTTGGGAAAATCTTTTGTAAAAACTCATGAAGCTTTGAAAAACCGGAAGTACAACAATCTACCTCTTCAATTAGGGGCATTCAAAAGGAGCATAAATCTTGAGCGTTCAATGAAGTATCCTTTTGGCAATAATGACCCCCTAATTGAAGATGAAGCTGAACCACCCGATACGACCAACGAAGAAGACCACTTTGTCGAAGAAGAGATAGCCATAGAACAAACCTTTAAGGTTCTTAATCTAGATGAGCCACAAAATAAGGTGTCTTCTAAAGACCCACCCATTGAGCTCAAGGAACTTCCTAAAGGTTTGGAATATGCTTTCCTAGGCAAAGATGGTAGTTTACCTGTAATCATTTCATCTAAATTAAGTAACATAGAAAAAGAAAAATTAATTAGCCTGCTTAAAAAACACAAAAACGCGATCGCTTGGAAGCTTGTAGATATTAAAGGAATAAGCCCTTCCATGTGCACGCACAAAATTTTAATGAATGATGACTACAAAACGGTAATTCAACCACAACGAAGAGTGAACCCCAATGTTCAAGAAGTGGTTAAGAATGAAGTCATCAAACTACTTGATGCCGGACTAATCTAACCTATCTCCGATAGCCCGTGGGTAAGTCCCGTTCAAGTAGTCCCAAAGAAAGGAGGTATGACGGTAATAACTAATGAGAAAAATGAATTAATACCAACGAGAACCGTCACAGGATGGAGAGTTTGTATAGATTATAGGCGATTAAATGAAGCAACAAGGAAAGACCACTTTCCTTTACCCTTCATTGATCAAATGTTAGAAAGATTATCCGGTCATAAATTTTATTGTTTCTTAGATGGTTTTTCAGGTTACTTTCAAATACCGATAGCACCGGAAGACCGAGAGAAAACAACTTTCACATGTCCCTACGGAACTTTCGCATATCGACGCATGCCATTCGGTCTATGTAATGCGCCTGCAACATTCCAACGTTGTATGGTCGCCATTTTCCATGATATGATCGAAAAGACAATGGAAGTCTTCATGGATGACTTTTCCATCTTTGGAGACTCATATGACCAATGCCTCGATAATCTTGAACGAATGCTATCCCGATGTGAGGAAACCAACCTCGCCCTTAACTGGGAAAAATGCCATTTCATGGTAACAGAGGGAATAGTACTCGGTCACAAAATCTCAAGCGAAGGAATGGAAGTTGATCGAGCAAAAATAGAGACTATTTCTCGATTACCTCCTCCATCCTCCGTACGAGCAATCAGAAGTTTCCTAGGACATGCCGGATTTTATAGAAGGTTTATCAAAGACTTTTCAAAAATCTCAAGGCCTCTAACAAAATTACTTGAAAAAGATGCACCCTTCATCTTTGACAAGGAATGCAATCAAGCATTTCTAACCCTCAAGGAAATGCTAGTCAATGCACCTATCATGATAGCGCCAGATTGGAAACTTCCTTTCGAAATCATGTGTGATGCAAGTGATTTTGCTGTTGGAGCAGTCTTGGGACAAAGGAAAGAAAAGCGTTTCCACCCAATTTATTATGCTAGTAAAACTCTTAATGATGCACAAGAAAATTATACAACTACAGAAAAAGAATTACTAGCAGTGGTATTTGCTTTTGATAAATTTCGTTCTTATCTTGTTCTTTCTAAAACAGTAGTCTATACAGACCATGCAGCCATCAGGTACCTCTTCAAGAAACAAGACGCAAAACCCCGTTTGATCAGATGGATTCTACTCCTCCAAGAATTCGACATCGAAATCAAGGACAAAAGAGGAGCAGAAAACACTGCTGCAGATCATCTCTCACGCTTAGAAGACCCAGCTTTGGAGACAACCAGAGACGAGCAAATCAACGAGAAATTTCCGACGGAATCCTTGGAAATGATGGAGAATAGACAAGAGCCATGGTATGCCGACTACGCTAATTTCCTAGCTAGCGGTATAGTCACCAAAGGATGGCCACATCATCAAAGAAAGAAATTCTTTGCTGATGTAAAGCGTTACTTTTGGGAAGACCCCTATGTTTTCAAAATGTGTGTCGACCAGCTCATCCGAAGGTGTGTCCATGGTAACGAAGCACGAAGAATTCTCCGTCATTGTCATGAAGGTCCATACGGAGGACATCATGGTGCTGCAAGTACCGCACGAAAGGTATTTGATTCTGGATTTTACTGGCCAACCATTTACAAGGATGCACAAAACCTTGTAAAGACATGTGATGCCTGCCAGAGATCAGGTAATATTTCTTCCAAAAACGAAATGCCTCAAAATGGCATTCTCGTCTGTGAAATCTTTGATGTGTGGGGACTCGATTTCATGGGACCATTCCCACCTTCAAAGGGAAACAAATATATACTTGTGGCAGTCGATTACTTGTCTAAATGGGCAGAGGCCGAGGCTCTTCCGACAAATGATGGAAGAGTAGTGGTAAAATTTTTGAAAAAACTGTTCTCTCGCTTCGGGACACCAAAGGCTTTAATAAGTGATAGAGGTACCCATTTTTGCAATCATCAACTCGAAAAAATATTAACAAGGTATGGGGTCTATCATCGGGTCTCAACAGCATATCACCCTCAAACAAATGGGCAAGCCGAAGTGACTAATCGAGGTTTAAAACGAATACTTGAAAAAACCGTAGGAATAAATAAAAAAGAATGGGCCGACAAATTAGACGACGCTTTATGGGCTTTTCGAACTGCCTATAAAACCACTATAGGCACAACCCCATATAAACTCGTCTATGGAAAAAGTTGTCACTTGCCAGTAGAAATAGCTCACAAGGCCTACTGGGCAATAAAAAACGTAAACTTAGATTTAGAAAATGCAGGTAAAAATCGATTTTGTCAAATAAATGAATTAGACGAGCTAAGGAATTATGCATATTCTAACTCCGAAATTTATAAAGAAAGAATGAAAAATTTACACGATAAATATATTAAATCTAATGAATTTCGGGTTGGAGATCAAGTTCTGTTGTTTAATTCACGACTTCGATTATTTCCTGGTAAGCTAAAATCTAGGTGGTCAGGACCTTTTTCCGTCACCCATGTTTTTCCACACGGTGCAGTAGAAATTAAAACTCGAAATGGGATACCATTTAAAGTCAATGGCCAACGGCTAAAACTCTACAGAGGATCCATTGAGGATGAGGAAGAGGAGATCTCACTTCAAACGGTTAACGAATAAACTCATACCCGACATGTTACAGGTAAGTGTACGTTTCAAAACCGGTAAGTCTTCTAACCATTTTCGGAAATAGGGGGCATGCACACGAGCACATCGTTAAAAAAAAAATTTCAAAAACTTTGCTCGGCACGGGGCCATGTCCGCTGGACACGGGGCCGTGTCGAGGCAACTGTCGGGATAAAACCCTCTTTTCCTATCAGTTACACCATTCCACAAGCCCCGTATAGCCGAAAACGCTCTGGTTCCAGGCGATTTTCTGCAGTTTTCCGACGTCACTACCGAGTTTAACAACGTCAAGGTATGATTCTATCATCTCTAGTAGTTAGATTAGTTACTTGCATGTAGTTAAAACATCAAAAATTGGGGAAAAATCTAGGGTTCTTCATGTTCATCCGGATCGAACTCAAAATTTTTGATGAAATCTGTTAGTAGTAGTTTAGATTAGTATAGTAGGAAGTAAATAAACATGTATTGTTGATAGATTCGTTCGATTTCCAACTAAAACCCCAAACCCTTGTTCTTGAACCGAAAAACACAAAATTGAAAGGGTAAACGGTTTGTTTTGGGAAAAACGACACTTAGGGTTTCATTTTCGGGGGAAACCGCTACTATTGGGCTAAAAATTTTCAGGTTTTCGAAACCGGGACGAAAAATGAAATTTTTGGGTTACAGACGCCTGGACACGGGGCCATGTCCGCTGAACACGGGGCCGTGTCCAGCCCACTGTTTGCAGTTTCACTCCGATTTTCCTTGTTTCGTACTAACTTTTGATGTATTCTTTCAGATGTCGAAATTCACGAGGTTTAACGCAAGTGAACTGGACGCTAGGGCACGGTACGAGATTCTACAAACAAGACCGGAAGAGTACCCGAGGCGGGCGTGTACCGACTTGCTCACCATGGTGAATCAACTTGACCGATTCAACAACATTGTGAGAGGTCCACTGGCTGTCGCATTGAACACCCGGCTTCGGTCGGTGCATCAATGCACGATGGAGTTCTACAGCACCTTCATTTTCAACTCGAGATGTGACCCGTTTGACCATGATGCGGTCACATTCCGATGTGGAGGGACCACGTTCACAACTTCCATGGCACAGTTTGGAGCTATCATAGGGCTATATAGTGAAGAGGAATCGGGGAATGAAGAGAATACTGGGGGATTACGAGACTTGGATGCAACTGAACGTCAAGCCGCATGGGCTCAAATAGGTGAAGGAATCTACAACCCGAGCAGCACCAAAAGCACCAAACTGAGGGACCCGCTTTACCGCTACATTCACAGGCTCCTCACCTACTCGCTGAACCAGCGTCACGACAGTAGTGGCGTTGTAGGGTTGAAAGATTTGGTTGTCCTTCACTGCATCCACAACCAGAAGCCTCTCGATGTTCCTTATCTCTTGTTATGGAACATGCACCTAAATCGCCTTGCTCACGCTCCTACACCTATCTTCTTCGGGGGATGGGTGTACCGTCTCTTCAAGCATTTCACGAATATCCCAAGGTCCTTTGAAAGGAGTCCATGGTCGGGACGAGTTGACTACCACATTTGCCGAGCCATGAACTTACTTTATGAGGCGGAAGACGGGACGGTGAGCTTTCAAAGGACACAAGGCTATGCATGGAACCCGCAGGAGGCTCTAGTTCTTCATGCACCACCTCCCCATTTTCAGTACCCACCCCAGGGCGATCCGGGTCAATCCTCCTCTCAAGGAGGCGGTTTTCCTAACTTTCAAAGTTTACATGATCTTTTGTAGGAAAACCTCATGTGCACCAGGAACACCTACAATCTCGCCAACAACACATACCACCGGGTTGGAGCTATCGAGCGCAACATTAACGATATACAAGATGATATCGGTAGCATCCGGGAGTACATGGCGAGGCATGGGGGGGAGGTGATGGTAGTGATGAAGACATGGAGTAGGAGGCTTGGAGGAACGAGGGGCAGGTTGGTGATGAGCCCACAGGTTTAAGTACCATTCTCTATCGAACAATTTACGGCCTGCGTGCCGCTTGTTGAACAATTTACTTTCTTTAACTATTTCTTTTATCTTTGTTTTATTTTTACATTATGCTTGGATGATATTTGACGATGGTAATTTAGGATGGTTTATGTTTGTTTGGTTTGGTATTGAGTGATTAGACAGGTACAATGCAAGGGTTAGAGTGCTAAACATTAGCACTTGCAGCCCCGAAATGGAGAAACCGGGAGACAAAACCTGTTTTTCAGGCTCACAGACTGTCCACACGGGGACGTGTCCAGCCAACACGCCCCCGTGTTCATCTCCCAGACCTGTTGTTTGGTTACTGACCTGCAATTTTTTTCCAGACACGAGGCCGTGTTCACCCAACACGTCCCCGTGTTCATCTTCTGTAAGTTCTCGGTACTGGCAGTTCACCACGGGGCCGTGTCCAATGGACACGGGGCCGTGTCCAGACTGCCAGTAACAAAAAATCTTTCCTTTTTTTAACCTACTTTTACACATTCTAATCAACCAACAAAAAAAAAAAAAACCTTATTTTTGGACACATTGAGGACAATGTGTAATTTAAGTGTGGGGGGGATGCTAAAACCTTGAATTTTGCAAACTCTAAACACAAGCCTTACACAAAACTCTATTGGAACCGCTAAACACCCCAAATTTATTCAAAAACTTTTTCATTTTTTTATTTTTATTTACTTGTCTTAGTTTAAGTTGGGAATAACAAGTTCTAAAAAAGTTATATTTTTACAAGTTTACAACCGATAGCGTCGTGATAACAAAGAACCAACATAAGAAAATTATGAAACGGCATAACAAGTCTAGTTAAAAATTCGATTATATATACTTGATCACATTAAAAACCCATTCCCACAAAAGTGAGTTTTGAGCCTTTATGGAGCATAAAAATATACATATTTAGACTAAATGCTCATTTTTCGTTTCTTGTGTGAATAGCCGCTTGGTTCTTACAAATCTAGAACTTGCCACAACAATACATTCCCGGTCCTTACCAACTTAAACCCAAGTAAGTAAATGATGGAGGCATTAGGACTAACCATTTTTCTTTCAAAACCATTATTTTTCAATTTTTTTATCACCTACCCAAAATCCCCCTAGATTGCCCCTTTGAGCCTAAACCTTTCATTTCATTACCCCAAAACCCTTTTTACCCACCAAAAACCATTTTTATTTTTCACCCTTTATTTTAGTAACAAGCTCGGTTCTTCGTAAACTCGCCTTTTTATGTGATGAAAAAAAAAAAACAAACAAACAACAATGATGATGTCAAAAAACAAACAAAAGCTATATAAAAGCTTGTTTGGAGAAATACTTCAAAATAAAAAGTCGCTAAAGACAAGGTATTTTACGAAAACCGACGCTTTTTACGATTTTTCGCCCTTTTTACTAACCACTAACCCAACCACCCACCTTTAACCCAAGCCTAACCCTTCACCCAAAAGTCCTCTTGATATTTACAAAGGTAAAAAGTTAAAAAGGAGGAGGATTGATTGCTTGGCAAGCCTATGGAAGGCGTAAGTTCCATGCCGCTCTCGAGTGATTCACTAAAAATCTACACCTTCGGCCGAGTGTTGAGTGATCCCCCGTGAGGTATGTGAACTTGTATATAAATGGAATTTTAATAAGGCATGCTATGCCCAAATAAGTAATTTATCTTATGAAACGTTCAAAATAAATCATAACGAATAGGATTGTAAATAAATAAAAATAAAACTTACTAAGACCTTGGATTCCCGACACTCTAGGACAAGCTAAAAACTTTCTCTTCTACCTATTCCATTTGGAGTGTAAGCCACATTTAAAGAGTTTTGCTTGAGGACAAGCAAAAGTTCAAGTGTGGGGGTATTTGATGTGTGTAAAATGCAACATATAAATCACATCAATTAAGGCATAAAACTAACCCTTTTTAAGTACTAATGTTGGAAAAAGAGTGTTTTTGTCTTCCTTTTGTATTTTCAGGATGAAATGAGCTCAAAATCACAAAAGAAGCAAAAAGACAACTAATTCTAGCATAAATACAAGAAAAGGAACAAAAGTAGACTGCCCGGACCCTCAACGGCACCTCCCAAGGCAAAGAAGAGAAAACAGAGACTGAACACGCCCCGTGTCCAGCGAACACGGGGGCGTGCCCAGGAAGCAGCAGAAAAGACAAACCAGTAGAAGCTTCCATTGCCCACCACGGGGCCGTGTCCAGTGGGCACGGGGGCGTGGTGAAAGTACAGCAGGCGCATTAATTGTAATTGCGAATTACAATTAATGAAGAGAGAGAATGTCAGACGGGCACGGGGGCGTGTCCAGCGGACACGGGGTCGTGCCCAGCCTTCTGTTCAGCCTATAAATAGGGGTGCTTGGCTTCATTCCATCTCATCCCTTGGCACACCACCTCTCTCACACTTCATCCACCACCCACCACCACCATAACACCATCATCCACCACCATCATCCATTGTCCATCATAGAGTGTGTGAGTCTTCTCGGGATCCAAGATTGATCGTAAGAGTTCTTGACAATCAAGGCCATGTTTGCCTAAGTCTCTTACATCACTTGGTGAAGAAAAGTGTTTAGTATAATACTTTTTATTTTTAATCTTTTGCACTTTTTATTTGGTTTTGTATTAATGACTTTAATAACTAGTTACTTATGTTGAAGGTGATCTTTCCTTATCGTTTGTCCGTGGTGTCTTGGCATTATTTTACTGTCTATATAAAATAAAAGATTTTCACCATTCATATCTCCACGGTCTATATGGAGGTATGTTGGCTACCTGGTCGGGGGTTAAGGGAACGGTTTGGTAAGGGTCTTGCCCTTGTTCAGCGTTTAGAGGTCCTGCTTGGGACCTGGGTCAAATTTAGTAGGATCTCCTTCAATGCCCATAGGTATTGGATGGCGGGGATCCAAACTCTTTGACCCCCTCATAAGTTAACTACTATTAATACGATAACCCGGCTATTTAGGACTGTATCCCTGCTGACTCAGACTACTTAGCCGAGGGTAACGTCACCGCCGAAAGCGGGGCCTACCACAATTTGCATTAATAACTTAATTCATTATCTTCCAATAATCCGACCCTTTAGGATTGTATCCTTGCTGACTCAAACTACTGGGTTGAGGGTAACGTCGCCTTCAAAAGAGGGGCCTACTACAATAACTAAGATAATCTCTTAAACAAGTGCAAAAGTGCGAAAATAATCAAAGGTTATACTAATACACGTGTCAGATCCAAGTGATTCATCTTGTCTATCTGTTTTTATTTTATTTTATTTTTCAGCATTTAGTTAGTTTTTATTTTTCTTAGTTTAAAACATTTTTCTCACTTTTTGATTTGGTTAGACGTTGAGGATAAACCGGTATTAAAAGCTCTTGTGTCCTTGGACGACCTCGGTATCTTACCAACACTATACTACGTCCACGATGGGTGCACTTGCCCATATGTGTGTTTAGTGTTAGTAAATATCATGTTTTATAAATTTAAAACTTGGCTAAAAGTGTATAAAGGGGCTTAAATATATATCAAAATTATATACACACCAACACACATCAAGGTTCCTGAATGTAATCTGCTGGGTTAAACTGACCTCTGAAGTAAGGAGTGGGATCTTCAAAAGTACGGCGCGATGCAGATCGCTGTAGAGGTAAAAAGGAAGGTTGAGGGTTATCGGGATTATTTTCCGAGTTTGGTCCAAACGAATGGCGGTATGAGGGTGTTGAGCTATGCGAGGTAGAATGTCTCGCAGGTTCAAAAAGGTTTCTTCGTCTCTGTGGTTCTTCACTCCTTGTACTGGAAGGAGCTCGCGTGTTCGAAGGTCCAGCTTCGTGATCATGGTGAGTAATGACCGTTCCTCTGCCTCTTCCTCCTCTTCCTCATCTGATTGCAGGCGGCATATTTCCTGCTTTTAAAACTTTAAATAACAATAAACAATAAAAAGACAAACTGAAATAACAAATTCGAATTTGTCCTATGTTCTTGCTAGACTCAAGTATGTGCAATTGTGTAACTGAGATTAAACACAAAAGGCTAGTGTTTAATTCGCTCAGTGTTGGCTCTGATACCAACCTGTCACACCCCGATTTCCATGTGTATCACCGGTGGGCCCGGTGGGGGATTACCATGACGTAGTTGGCAACAATATAGTCAAACCACACAATTATATGAATGCACAGCGGAAGCAATAAGATAATGCATTTCAACATTTAGTGTAATATCAGTGTATCACCATTGTTGAAATAATAATCCACAGGGGATCAAATAGAAATAACAAAAGTATTGTTCAACAGACTTTAGGCATCTTAAGCGTGCGAGACTTCTAGTGATGCTAAGGAGAAATTCCAGCCAATTACGCCTAGTACCTGCATTTAGTCTTTTTGGGGAAAATACGTCAGTTTACACTGGTAAATACATTCAACTGACACTTTTGTAAAAATGTTTAATAAAATTGGTTTAAATGCTCAAGGCACAAACTCTTTATAACTTGGGATAATTTATAATTAAATCTTGTAAAGAATTACATGTTACTATGCGTTCGGTCGCCCGAGTCGTGTCGGGTTAAAGTTTAATAGACACACCACATGGTGTAAAACCGTGGCGGGTAACTAACGGCTACACTTTTATACTTATAGACATAATGCCGGGTGTACGCCTACACCGGGATGTCAAGGTCGTGGCCATTCGTAAATGCTGCCAAGGATATCCGGGACATGGTCATTAAGCCCCCAAAGGCGTTAAGCCAACAAAACAAGTTTTTAAACGTGTCACATTGATAATACCCAACTACTAATGAGTTGGGGTCAATTTCCCGACCAAGCGGTATTTTAGATACCGTAACCCAAGCCCGTATAACGGAAAATAAGTTAAAAGTATTTACCTTTGCAAGTATAATCCTTAATTGAATAAATCACAGATATCTTTTACTGGTCTCCTATTCTGGAACGAAGGTTTTAAAATAACCTATTAGAATCCTAACGGATCTTTATATTTGTCGTAGCTTAGACCGGTCAGTTTCAAAGTATAGTTACGGTTTAATCGCGTGAAAGGCGAAAACCGTGAATGGAGTGTGATTTTGACCCAACAAGTTTGAAGACTTGTTTTATATGGGCATAATAATCATACTCTGGATTTTGGGGTCAAAATAATATGGTTTGACCCGTTTCGGCTAACTTATGTAAACTAGTTACATAAGCCGAACCGTGCGCGCTAATGGCGCAACGGGTAACCATAGGAGTCCTACACTGATTTCCTAAGTCAATATGCCTTAAAGAGGTTGTGGTATCAGTAGGATACCTTCCATAATGCCCGTAACGAGTTTAAGTTCATATTATGCCCCGTAGGGGTATTTCGGTCCTTTTTAAAGATTATAAAAGAGGTTTTAGAGTTCTACAGGAAATCTGAGTTTCCCAAACAGTTTATAAAGTCTAAAATACTTTATTTATTATTTAAAATCAGTAGCAACTGGAATCGGGTCAAAAGACCTTGTAGAACTCGAGTTATGGCCGTAAAGGGCATATTCGGTATTTACCGAACCGTTGCGATAACTGCAGGTTATGAACAGGTTAAAAATAATTAAAATTCTTTAAAAATCCCAAAATATTATTTTACAACAGTGTGTAAAAGGTTTGGTGTCGAAATCCGGGTTTAGATAGGCGTTATGCTAATTGCGCCGTTTATTACTAAAGTTTTATTTAATTACGCTATTTAGCATAACTCATATTTTGGACCTCGGATTGACGTGAAATTTTAGGGACATGCTTAGAAATCAGTAACCAAGGTTATGATTCTTTCACATGTCCGAAATTCTCGTTTTATTTTAAAAAGGGCGTTACGGTCAACTTTTAAGCATTTAACGGAAATGTGTAAAAGACTTGGACAAACGACGAACCGGTCACAGAGGGTTATACCATCATGTAACCTGGTCCTAAGAGAGTCCTAAGGCATATCTAAATCAAACTTTAACGGGTCAGAACTGCAGTCAATGCAAAAGTCAAACTTTTGCGACTTTCGGCTCCGAACCGGGTCAAAACAACAAATGGCCGGATCAAACAAGCTTAGACTAGTTTATATACTTATTATCATGTTTTATGAGTGTTCAAACAGGTCACATATCATCTACATTACAGATTAAGCAAGAAATCGCAAAACGACATTTCTGTTGACTTTTTCTAAGCACGTTTGACTCGATATTTGAACTAGTTAGAGTGGGAATCAGAGGGTGCCCTTTTAGGGGTTTAATGCCCACATGATTACCATCATATAACTATCTTTGATCCGACAAATCACTGGACCATTCGTGATTTATCGCCAAGTCAATCGTTAATTACGACGGATTGACTTTTAGGCTAAAACTATTGAAAAATGAAACCACAAAGGGTTAGGCAACTTACAGAAGCTTGGTGCACGAATTAGGATGCTAGAAGAAAGCTTTGGAGCTCCAGAAGTGAGTTAGAATGCAGGTTTGAGGTGTGATTCATTAGTGTGCAATGTAGTGCCTTTTATAGTGGATTTCCAAGCACAAGATCACAACAACTCAGCCTACAAGGGAGTATGGATGATCAGCAGGTGGCCCTTGGTGCTAGGAGGCAAGTAGAGGGCGCCCATGCTTCATTTATTGCACTTTTGATCGTTCACAACTCCAAAAAAGAAGTCTGTCCAAAGTTTCTGCATCTGTGTCTGTCACGCGGCCCGCATTAGATTTCATGCAGCTTGTACGCGGGCCGCATGGATCTTCATGTCAGACGCGTATCCACAGATGGCTCGCGGCCCGCTTCAACTTATGTTTTTCACTCAGGCGGGCCGCCTGAGGCCTGTTTTCAAAGATTTTTTTTAACTCTTTTGTAATGATTAACCAAATCTTTGTAATTAATAACCTGACCTTTCGGGTTTGAAGGGGTAACTTTGCGATTTGGCCCTCGGTTAATTACAATTAAGGGCCTCGTGTCTTTTACCCGCACTGTCAAGTCCCCGGTTAATTAAATTACTATCCGGAAAGCCTTAACTTTCATTGTTGACGCTTTTAATCCCTCTCGTATGAATTTGATCATAACTTTCTCGTCTTAAAACGAAACTTCGCGAAATTTATATAGTACATCCTAGCGAGCGTATTTTACTGTTACAAAGCGTCGGGTTCGTCAAGGGTCACTCAGAGGTATAAATTAAACATTTTGACACAATTAACCCCTGCAGCTTGTAATCTCTCACTTTCTTCCGCGTTTCGTTTCCGTACGATCCATGATTTATTCGTTTGAGGGTACGAGCATCGTTTAGGGTTACTATACAGTATATTTACCCTTTGTTGACATTTATAACCCTCGAATTTACATACTTTCAAGGTTTGTCAACTTTAGTCCTTTATTTAATATTTAATGCCACGTGTAAACTAATGACATGTGTTAACACATTATTGGACACAAAATTTCGAGGTGTTACATGTGAAAGCCAGACAATGATCCTGAAGCAGATGTTGCTGAAGAACAAAGAAATGCCAGCAAATCGAGAGGGGGAGTCTGAAGATATTCAAGTAGACATTGTTAAGGGGAGTCTGTTGATGAAGATAGAAAGAGAAAAGCCCAGAGGCTGATCAAGACTGAAGAAGTGAAGACATGGTACTGTCAAGACTCGATTGCGACTCGTCAACATCTGAGGGGGAGTCTGTTGGTGCACTACATCTGTCGACTTCGTCTTGGATCGAGTCTTAGATTGCATTGTATAGATTAGGGCACGTTTTACGAGAAAACAGGAGAGTATATGTAGTTAGAAAGCTGATTTCGCTCATAGGGTATTAGCTAGGGATTTCGCTCATATGGACACCAGCTGATTTCGCTCATGTGTCATGTGTACATTGGGGCGAAATCAGGAACCCTATATATAGGGTCACTTGAGCGAAATCACATATCAGTAGTACGAATTCCATACCGAGGTGCTGCCAGTGTGAAGACTGACTGTAATTGTGTTCCAATCAATACAATCAGTAGTTAAAGTGAAGAATCAGCTATTTCTAGCTTTGTTTCTTGTTATTCCGCACCTGAAACAGAGTAGAGCTTCTCTGAACATTTCATTCGGGTCAGGTCACCGATCCTACAAGAAATCTGAGTCTTCAAAGAAGTCGAGGAAACACAAGGCTTCCAAGAACTTTGCTGTTACTACACAGGCAAATCAGGCAGCTCCAAATCAGCCAGCGCAACCACCTGCCAAGAAACAATACATTGGCAATGCACCTTTGTGCAACAGGTGTAACAGTCACCATCAGCCGCAAGTTCAGTGTCGTTTTTGTACCAACTGTGGGAGATCTGGTTATCTTGCCGCCACTTGTCGTCTTCCTCCTAACCAGAACTAAGCTGCACAGAATCCAGCTCAGCAACCTGCCCAACAGCCTGCTCAACAACCAGCACAGGCTGCACGACCTCACTATCCTCCTGGTTCATGCTACAATTGTGGGGATCTGACCCACTATCGAAATCAGTGTCCAAGATTGATCAACGCGAATCAGGCTCAGGCTCGAGGACGAGTCTTTAACATGAACGTAAATGAGGCGCGTGCGGACAACGAGGTGGTCAATGGTACGTTCTTTGTTAACAATCAGCATGCATCTATTCTTTTTGATTCGGGTGCCGATAAGAGTTTTGTGTCATTATCTTTTGAACCTATGCTTCGCATGACTAGGACAAAACTAGGAAAGCCCTTGACAGTAGAGGTAGCTAGTGGTGAACCCGTTGTTCTCGATTCTTTTCTTTGAAACTGCTAGTTAAACCTTAACAACCATCTTTTTCCTGTCGACCTCACGCCTATGTAACTTTGAAGTTTCGACATTATAGTGGGAATGGATTGGTTAGCCAAGTATCACGCAGAGGTAGTTTGTATTGAGAAGATTGTCCGTATACCGCTTTCGACTGGTGAGATCTTAGAGGTTCGTGGTGAGAACCTGCTAGTGGTCTTAAACTTATGTCACGTATTCAAGCTCAGAAGTACCTGCGTAAGAACTGGGTTGCCTTTTTGGCACATGTCGTAGAGGAGAAAGGCAAAGGTAAGTCTATTCAAGATATCCCTGTTGTTCGGGATTATCCTGAAGTGTTTCTTGAAGAATTACCTGGTTTACCCCCAGTACGCCAAGTTGAGTTTCGTATCGATCCTGTACCTAGTGCTAATCCTATTGCTAGATCTCCATATCGTCTTGCACCGTCTGAGATGCAAGAATTATCTAAGAAGCTTCAGGAACTTTCTGACAAAGGTTTTATTCATCCTAGCTTTTCACCTTGGGGTGCTCTAATTCTTTTTGTTAAGAAGAAAGATGGCTCTTTCAGAATGTGTATCGCTTATCGTGAGCTTAACAAGCTTACCATCAAGAATCGATATCCCCTACCTCGCATTGATGATCTCTTTGATCAGTTACAGGGTGCTACTTGTTTTTCAAAGATTGATCTACGTTCTGGGTATCATCAACTTCATGTGCTTGAAGAAGATATTCCTAAGACTGCATTCCGCACAAGATATCGGCATTATGAGTTCACTATTATGCCGTTCGGTTTGACTAATGCTCCTGTTGTTTTCATGGACTTAATGAATAGGGTTTGTAAGCCTTACTTAGATAAGTTCATCATCGTTTTCATCGATGACATCTTGATTTATTCTAAGACGTGAGCCGATCATGAACAACATCTCCGTCTCACTATGGAATCCTAAAGAGAGAACAACTTTTCGCTAAATTCTCCAAGTGTGAATTTTGGCTTAAGGAAGTTCAATTTCTGGGACATATCATCAACGAACAAGGTATTCATGTAGAACCCGCCAAAATCAGTGCGATTAAGGATTGGGATACGCCTACTACTCCAACCGAGGTTTGTTCATTTCTTGGTCTCGCGGGTTATTACCGCCGCTTCATCGAAAAATTCTCCAAGATTGCAGTTCCTCTAACTGCTCTAACCCAGAAGAATAAACCCTTTGAATGGGGATCCAAATAGGAAGAAGCTTTTCAGACCTTGAAACAGAAACTTTGTGATGCACCTATCTTATCTTTACCTGAGGGCAACGATGATTTTGTCGTGTATTGTAATGCATCCAATTTGGGTCTTGGCTGTGTTCTCATGCAAAGAAACAAAGTCATAGCATATGCATCAAGGCAGTTGAAGGTACACGAGAAGAACTACACGACTCATGATCTTGAGTCAGGTGCAGTTGTATTCGCTCTCAAAATCTGGAGACACTATCTGTATGGTACAAAATGTGTGGTTTTCACTGACCACAAAAGTCTCCAGGACATCGTCAATTAGAAAGAGCTTAACATGAGACAACGACGTTGGGTTGAACTTCTAAACGACTACGATTGCGAAATTCACTACCATCCTGGTAAGGCGAATGTCGTGGCTGACGCATTGAGTCGTAAAGAACGAGTCAAGCTTCATTGTATTCAAATTCGATATGATATTCAAACCCGCAATTCTCAGGCTCAACATACTTGTGTTTCACAAGACTTAATGGGTAAGGAATTACCATATCATATCAAGCCTGCTCTTGAACTGAAAGACAATGGATTGTATTATTTCATGGATCGTTTGTGGGTCCCAAGTCAAGACAATCTCCGCACCTTGCTAATGGATGAAGCTCATAAGTCTCGCTATTCTATTCATCCTGGTGCAGACAAAATGTATAAGGATCTTCGAACCCAGTATTGGTGGCCCGGTATGAAGAAAGACATTGCCTTGTACGTATCCAAATGCCTTACTTGTCTTAAGGTTAAGGCTGAACATCAACATCCCTCTGGATTATTGGAGCAACCAGAGATTCCAGTTTGGAAATGGGAAAACATTGCTATGGATCTTATTACCAAACTTCCACGCACTAAGAAATGTCATGATGCCATTTGGGTAGTTGTTGATCGTTTTACAAAGTCAGCACATTTCTTGTCAATACGTGAGGATCTATCTGCCGACAAGCTTGCTAAAATCTATGTGGATGAGATTGTATCCCGTCATGGCGTTCCTTTGAACATTATATCTGACAGAGATGCTCGATTCTCATCTCGTTTTTGGAGAACCATGCAATCTGCTATGGGAACCCAACTTAATTTAAGCACAGCTTATCATCCGTAATCAGATGGCCAGTCTGAAAGAACAATCCAGACACTGGAGGATATGCTTAGAGCTTGTGTGATCGATTTTGGTGGTAGTTAGGATTCGTATCTTCCGTTGATTGAATTCCCCTACAACAATAGTTATCACTCCAGCATCAACATGGCTCCTTTCGAGGCTCTTTACAATTGAAAATGTCGTTCACCAGTCTGCTGGAATGAGATCGGTGAAGCTCAGCTTACTGGACCTGAGCTCATTCTAGAGACTACAGATAAGGTTAAGAAAGTTCGCGATAACCTTCAGACAGCTAGAAACCGTCAAAAGAGTTACGCGGATAGACGACGCAAGCCTTTGGAATTTCAAGTCGGTGATCGCGTCTTACTTAAGGTTTCACCTTGGAAAGGTGTGATCAGATTTGGAAAAACAGGAAAACTTGCACCTAGATATGTTGGACCATTCAATATTGTCGAAAGAATCGGAAAGGTGGCCTACAGGCTAGAATTACCTCCTGAACTTGGAAATGTTCATCCAACCTTCCACCTGTCCAATCTCAAAAAGTGCTTAGCTGATGAGACCTCCACATACCACTTGATGAGATTCGTGTTGATAACACGATGCACTTTGTTGAAAAGCCTGTGGAAATTATGGACCGTGAAGTCTAGAAACTCAAACGCAAGCGCATACCAATCGTCAAAGTTTGCTGGGAATCTAAACGTGGACCAGAATTTACTTGGGAACGTGAAGATCAAATGAAAGCGAAATATCCACATCTATTCTCACAAGTTTCCTCTAAATAAATTTCGGGACGAAATTTCCTAAAGTAGGGGAGACTGTGACATCTGTGCTTGTGTAATCATTGTACAAACTCTGAATAGTTCAATTATCAATAACACAATGTGATTTGATCCCAATATTTGTTTATTTATGTTTGACATTTTGCACATTTTGATTTTTGTTCGATTTCGAACTCTATATCGCTTTCTAGAAAGTTACCGCAAACTGATGCGTAAACGTAATCAGTTTAACGCGACAAACACTCTGAAACATCAACATATGCTTAACATACCTTAAATAACCTTTACATAACTTAGAAATAAGTTTTGAAGGGTTTGGTATGGCAAAAACAAGATTATTCAATCGCAGGGACTATTTGCGACAAACTGCGAAAGTATGCCAATTCGTATAGTAACGAACATTCCAGAACTTGATCATAAGCTAAACATACCCTAAATATCCTTTACATAGCTTAGAAATAGGCTTTAACGGGTTCGGTATGCTAAAATAAACTTATTTGATCAATAGGGACTAAAAGCGTCAAAAAGTGCATAAGTTTGCATTTACGCACATATCTTACGTTCTGAACATATCCGGACATCCAAAATTTTTTGTAATTATTAAAATTTTTTATTTTAGTGTTTGGAATGCTAAAATTTCATTCATCGCGTAATTTGGATCGTTTTTCTCGTCCGTTCGTATTTCGTCGTAATTAGCTGAATATCGTGACCGTACGACCAAACGAACCGACATCCGAGATGTTTTCAAGCATATTTCACATTCCCTACACTTTTGCATCATTATAGAGCCTTGAAAGTGGTTTATCAGGGCTTAAACGTGTCAAAAATGGCATCTAAAGCTTGCAGGAACTGTTTCTGTAATTTATGAAACTTCTGCAGAATAGTGGGTCGCTCGCGGGGCGCGTAAGCCAAGGCTGGCTCGTATGCGGGGTGCGACAAACCCCCAGATCTGCAGAATCTGGTTTTTCAGCAAACAACAACTGATTTCTTGGTTTTGTACATGGTATTCTAACTCTATGGACTGGTTTTTAGGTTCCCATTGTATTCAAAACTATGGGTAACACTTGTAAGATCCAGATCGAAGCTCAAATTACGAGGAACGATCCTAACGGTTTTGGAAAATCTATATAAACCCATGAGATTTCATTTCAACACTTGCTCAATCTGAATTTTCTCTCATTTCTGCTCTATTGGGACTATCCCTTCTAGTTGAAGGTCCCAAACTTCAAGTTTTCTTGTTCTATCTTCAAGCTTTGGACCTCTTGTAAGCTTCTTTCATGCTTTTTATGCATTTCAAGCATGAAAGTCAAACAGTGTTTGACTTTCTGCTTTAACCAGTCTTTGGTCAACACAAAGTTCGTTTGAACTTTGCAACGTGAGCATAGTCACGATGGTTATAGTCCCTTGTGACTATACCTACTGATTACCACGTTGATTAGGCGTAGTGACGAGTCAAAGTTTCGGTCAAAATACGTGTTTACGCATATTTTGCAACGAGCTATTTTTGGGTATCAAAACACTTTGTTTTGATATCAAACTTGTTTTCTAACTTAGTTAAACATGTTTTAACATGTTTAACTCGTCACTTTTAGTCTAGTGCTTATTTAGGGTCGTAAGATAAGCGGTCTAAACAACCGCTTAGACTTTCGAACCTGACCCATTTGGTCGATCATTAGAATCCGACCAAACACATTTTGTGACCATAGTTGTATAGGGAATAACCTTCCGAGGTTATACCTTATGGTCACTTCGTTTAGTTAGTTGTATGATAGGTAGTTTATATGCCTTAGGAAAATGACCAAAATGCCCTTTTTACGCATAATTTCATTTTAAGCATATGTAACCTAAATTTTAACATCTAAACCGATTAGCCAATGTTATTAGACATGTTAAGGCATATAATACTTGTCATAGGACTAGTTAGGCAGTTCGAATGCGTTTTACGTGAACGACGCGTTAAAGTAGCTTATACTACCTTAACGAGTCGTAACGGGTCGTAAGCACTTAGGATAGGTTCCGATTTAGAATGTAGGCTTTGTTAAACCATATAACATGAGTTCCTATACTCATTTGGTTTACAAAACCTCTTTTTATCCGATCTTCCGATTTAGGTCCGGTTTATTAATGTAGTTACCTATATTAGGTGCCGATTGATTCCGTGATCCTTCTAGCTTTGTTTGGTTGTTATTTCAAGACTTATAAGCATTATCAAGTGAGTAAATAGACCCCTCCTTTACAGTTTTCAAATACTTTGGGGTGATACACATGTGCCTACTTGTTACTTTCGTGCTTTTCGTGTTTCATGACATATACTTGCTATGTTCATTAGTACGCATATATTACATGATTTAAATTACCATTTGCTATGTATGTTGACTGAGCATGCTAGCACATTGATTTCATAAACACATTTGTTGCATATGTTTACTCAGCATATGGACACATTGATTTACATTACATTTCTGCTATGTACGTTTATTGAGCATGCTAGCACATTGATTTACATGACATTTCTGCTTTGTATGTTAACTTAGCATACTTAGTACATTGTTTTCACATAACGTGCTTGCATTTGGTATGACATTTGGTTTTTTTAACGGGACTAAAATACGTTCATTAACATTGATCACGCCGCTCGGTAGTATGTAGTGGTACCATAGGACTTGACAAAGCCCATTCCTTGAATCCCAGGTTTGTTTGAATGTAAGGAATGACAGAATCCGAAAACATTTTGATAAACCGTTAACTTGTTAAGGGTTTGTCCTACAGTCTCAAGGCTTGAATGTATGCGATAAACATTACCATATAAGTGTTTGTATCAGTAAGGCATGGATTTTGCAAAACATAACTTTTGACTTAACTATGATTTATATCAAATACATTGTTTTGTACTTTTTTACATACGGGGTTGAGTAAATTCTTTTATTCACCGTACATAGCATTGATTTCTCATAACATTTGGTTACACATTGACATTATACATATGGTTCGAGTAGATATTACTTACTTGCAATACATTACATTCAATTATACATGACATAATTTACAATTGACAATTGAACATTGTTTATACATAAACATTTCGACATTGGTTTAAACAAGTCTTTTTGGTTGGTTATTGATAAGTGATTTATATAACGAGGCGACGTGTAATATGATAAAACATGGTGGATACGCCGCTGGTACTTCCTATATATAAGTGCTTTTATGATATTACATATCGTGACGTTATTTAAATCATTTCGACTAGAACATGTTACATTTTATACAAATAACATATTTTCACAAGACTTTGTTTTACAAACGACATAACTTATACAAATTCATTATCACTTGGTTATTTATTTAACCATGTAGTATTCTATTATATATCATCTGATTTTCTTATCATTTTTTTGTATGATTTATAAAAGAAAACATTTTCCCAAGATTCATGACTAACTTTTTGTTAAACATTTCTTTCAACAACAAGTCATGAATCCTAAACCAATAAACCTATGTATCTCACAGGCATTTTTATGCTGATGTACCTATTTTCACATGTGTTTTCAGGAGCTGATGCATAGGATTGATCAGGATACACTTAGGCGGACTCGGGCCTTAGTGACATAAAAGAAGCAAGACTAGTTTAACTTATGTTGTGTTTTATTTTGTTCTAAGACAATGTAACCTCTTTTTATTCAAATAAAATGAAACTTTAAATACCATGGTTGTGAAACAATAATTCTGTTACTCCACTCCCCGACGTTTCCGCCGCGGTTTGTTGTTTTACGTCGTTGGAGTGTGACAGTTAGAGAGAGAGAGAGAGAGAGAGAATGAGGAGATGAAGGCTGGTCATTGCCGGCATCGGTTCCCCTGGCCGGATTCGAAGTGTACAGGGTAGGGTTCCTAGCAGAGTCCGATGCAAGTTGTTTTCCATGCACAGTAGATCCAGATCCGTTGTTCGTTTTAACGGCGGTATATTTTTCCTGGCCGGATTCGGTGTGTACGTGCAAGGGTTTCTGATTAGGGTCATCTGGGTTGAAGATGGTGGCGGGGGTTCGTATGGTTGGTGGTTCAGATCTGGGTCGAATGTGGATTTAGGATGGTGGTTCAGATCTGGGGGGTTGAAGATGGATTTGTTGTGGTTGAAGGTCTTATTGCAGTTGACCAGATCATTGTTGAAGGTGTTGTTGCTGTTGAGGGTTTGTAATTGAGAGTCATGGCTGAAGCTGTTGATGGGAGCCTAGGGTACCGACGAAGACATTTAAGAGACGGTGGTCGACTAACGTTGGTAGTTAAGCTCAATGGTTCGTAGATGGACAAGTGGCATTTGAAGGAATTGCGTTGGCCAATAGTAAATGCAAAATTAGAGGTACAATATGTTTAATTAGATAATAGAAGCAACATGTGTTTATCAAAACACTATGATTTGATTTTTGATAAAAACCTTTCATGTAGATCTACGTTACGGTATGGCACTATTGAACATAATGTCTTTGATCATCCCCCTTTCATATGGCCTGGAAAGGACTATTATAATCCAAGGTAAATCCTCATTTGTTTCTATAGTCCTGGTGTGTGTAACGCGTGTTACGTTTTTATTGATATTTTAAGCCCATTTTACACATTAGTCAAGTTTTAAATTTATAAAACACGATATTCTACTAACACTAAACACACACTTGGGCAAATGCACCCATCGTGAGCGTAGTATAGCGTTGGTAAGATACCGAGGTCGTCCAAGGACACAAGAACTCTTAGTACCGGTTTATCCTCAACGTCTAATCAATCTAAATTTTTGAGAAAAGTTTTGAAATATGAAAAATAAAATTAAAAATGCAGAAATAAAAATAAAATAAAAAACAGATAGATGATACGTGGTCGAAAATCGGCATTCGTAAATGTTTAAGTTAATGTTTTTACGTGACTTTTAATCTAGAATAGCCTACTTTTAATGGGATTTGTGTTTTCAGGTCTTATGGAGTTTAAGGAGCTAATCGGGACACTTTACGGACCACCGGGACGCTTTACGGACCACCGGGACGCAAAATGGGTCAACCGGGAGCAAGGAATGCGAAAAACAGAGAGTGAAGAACCTAGGCACCGTCGCCGACGACCATGAGGGCCGTCGGCGACGCCCCGCAGATGTTTCTGTTGCTAAAAAGTCGCGTAAACAGGAACATAGGCCGTCGCCAGCTTTTGGAAGATCCAGCCAGCGTCGGCGACGCCGCCCCCTGGTGGTTGTCGCGAAATTCTTGTTTTTCTTGTTGTTGGACGGGTTTTAAAGGGGTTTTTGACCTATTTTTCGAGGGTTACACTCTATTTTGAAGTTAGAAACACCTCTTGGAGCCAAGATACATCACCAATTTATCCTCGAATCCATCCATTCGATTGACAATCATTCGATTCGATCATCATAACCACTTCTACAACCCTAATCAACATTCACCTTTCCATCCATTCATCACCATCAATCATTCCAAACCCTAATCACCATTTCCACCACTTTAAGGCTTCAAGATGATGATGTTCAAGCTCTCCTCATCCGTTGATCAAGTCCCGTTCACCATGAGCGGCTAATTTCTTGAAGGTTTCACCCCGATGTAGACTTATGTAAGATTTAGGGTTTATTATGTGTTGATGTTTGATTTGTGACAACTTGAATTGCATTTGAATCTTTAGACAATAGTCCTACATTTGTGTTGAATTTACGATTTGTCGACTGAATGATTAAATTTGACTTTGTGAAACGAATACACGTATTTATGCCTTGTCTCTTGATAGGATTTACTAGTCCATGGTAACGAAGTGCATCGTGGTCCGTTGTTGATGATGTTGATAGCGATTGGCACCTAAGCTTTGTGATTGTTAACCCGTTAATGAACTAATCCGAGTAAATCAAATTAAGATGCGTAGTAACCTTAAGTCTTGCATTTGTCGAAACCGGGTGTGAGCCTTGTTATTCCATCTTGTTTTATTAATCAAGTTTCTTGCAATTGTTAATCTTTAGTAGTTAATCAATCCAGTCAACTTTGTTAAGTTTATTCAACATCTTTCCAACAAATAAAAACCACAAAAACAACTTAGCAAGCTTCATAACAGTGACAACCATTATAAATCATTCAAGTCCACTCACAAACCCCATACTCTTCGTGGTTAGACCCCTTACTACCACTAGCTATTTGTTAAGGGTAATTTGGGCTTATAAATATTATCTTTGACCGGAGCGCGACACTCCGATCAATAGACAAGATGAATCACTTGGATCCGATTTGCCTTTTAAGTATCCTTTGATGATTTTTGCACTTTCGTACTTTTTAAGAGATTATCTTAGTTATAGTAGTAGGCCCCTCTTTTGAAGGTGACGTTACCCTCAACCCAGTGGTTTGAATCAGCAAGGATACAATCCCAAAGGGTCGGAATAATGAAAGATAATTAATTAAGTTATTAATGCGAAAAGTGGTAGGCCCCTCTTTTGAAGGTGACGTTACCCTCGGCTAAGTGGTTTGAGTCAGCAGGGATACAATCCCAAGTAGCCGGTTTAATGTATTAATAGTAGTTTACATATGAGGGGGTCAAGCCATTCGCACCCCCGCCATCCAATACCAGTGGGTATTAAAGGAGGTCCTAGTAAGCTTGACCTAGGTCCTTGCAGGATCTATACACTGAACAAGGCAAGAACCTTACTAAACCATTTCCTTAACCCCCGACCAGGTAGCCAACATACCTCTATATAGACCGTAGAGATATGAATCGTGTAAATCTTTTACTTTATATAGACAGTAAAGTAATGCCAAGACACCACGGACAAATGATAAAGAAAATTCACCTTCAACATAAGAAACTAGTTATTAAAGTCATTAATACAAAACCAATTAAAAAGTGCCGAAAGATTAAAAATCAAAAGTAATACATAAAAGACTTGTCTTCACCAAGTGATGTAAGAGACATAGCCAAACATGGCCTTTTCTTGACAAGAACTCTTTCGATCAATCTTGGATCCTGAGACTACTACACACTCTAAAGGTGGATGATGGATGATGGTGGTGGGTGTTCGTGGTGTAGTGCTGGTGGAGTGGTGCAAAGTGGGAGAGTAGTGGTTTGCCAAGGGATGCCTTTGAAGTGAGCCAACCACCCATATTTATAGCCTGAACAGAAGCCCGGCCACAGCCCCGTGTCCAGCGGACATGCCCCCGTGGCCATCCTTTTCTCTTCCTTCATGTAACACCCCTAACATATAAACCTTTTATTTTAAATTCGATGACGTTAATAAATGAAATGAACTAACTAGGAATAAAAATAACCTAGTTAGATATAAGTCTTGTGATAATACATTAATATGTTAGAAACACCTAAAATAAAAACCAGACAATAGTTGGGGGACCAAAGTTGTTAAGTTTGAAACTTAAATTATTAAAACAAAATAAAAACACCCAACACACACTTTGAGTATGTGTCTGGTTCGAACAAAACACAGGGGGCGACCAAAGAACCTCCATCAAACCCTAGTTCATGCTAATTGTCCAAATTGAAGCCCAAATTCAGTTCCAAATCGAAATCCGAGCATAGAATAGTGATCTCCTCTGTAAAGGGGTCATAAGGTATCTAAAATTTCATAGAAAAGTTCCATTTAAATTTCTGGATGAACATAAGAAATTTGAAATTAATGTTGCATGATTGTTGTATGGATGAATTTGAAATGAAAGAGTGCCTAGGAATAAACCCTAGTCATTAGATTGTTGAAATTATGCTCAATACTTGTGAATTCCATAATCACCAATGTAGGTGATTAGTGGGTTTTGTAAAAGCATGTTAAACACTAGGATTATAGATATCATTCTAGTGTATTTTGAACTCTAGAAAGTAAATTTAGATTTGTTGATGTGAAAATAGGCTTGAATTTGTCTAATTGATATTTAATCTTGGTTAAATGACAAGTAATGAACTTGATTGTAGAATGTGTGAAATAATGCCCCTTAGGTGTTTGTAGAAATGCCTAAAAGAAAGTTAAATGATGGAAATTAGAACTAAAACGCATATTATAATATTATGGCAAATTATGCATTATGTGACATGAAGGAGTTCTAAACAAATCATGGATGAACTCTATAGGAAAGGAAACCAGAACGTCGAGCGGACAAGCCGGTGGTGACGCGCGTTTGAAGGGAGCGCTTTGAAGGTATGTAAGTTGTTTCGTTACATTATGTTAATTTGACATCGTAGTCGTTCAAAATTGTGTTCTAGAATAAGGATTTGGATTAGTTGAAGTCACGATGATCACTGCTTAATTGAACGTGTCAAAACTAGATTAGAAGAAGTTTGGTTGTTGTTGAAATGGTGGATTCCATAAATCAGCCAAATGGGTCAAATAAATGTGTGTTGAGTTGATATTATGAAAATGTTAAGAGATCCCTTGGCGATTATAGATCATAAGAGCGTAAACCATGGAATTGGTAATGATACGCCAGTGATCGTCAGCCCCGGAAGATGGGTAAATACGCCTTGTGGTCATGCAGATGTTAGTGGTAGAATTTGATGTAAAACTATGTGGGTCGAATAAATACAATAGGGATTTATAGACTTTCAGTCCGTAAACTCAAATTTTGATATGATAATCATGATAGATGTGTTGGTAATTTAATTACGGATGCGTAGGAAAAAGAATCACCTAAAACGGACACCTGGATAGAAAGTTATGAGTCTTTGAAGTTGAATTTCTGGAAAAACATGGTGCTGGGCAGGAAATACAGGTCTCAAACCTACACCCGCTGGAAAATGGGTTCCCCCGCGGTACGCGGCAGGGAACACCAATTCTGTCGCGACATGCAGGAGGCGCTCGCGGGGTGCGACAGACTCAAATTTCAGGAATTTTATTTTCTTTTCATTGTTTAACACTAGAACTCGATTATATATGTTTTAATGTTGTCAAAACCAACATTTAATGTGGTTTTGACATTAGGTGATGTTGGTCTCACTCCGGATGGCGATCAAGCAAGTATCTAAGAACTGAACACTATATTTTGAAACTTCCCCGCTTATTTAATTTTATTGAAAACAATGTTCATGTTGTAAACACTTAACTTGTCATTTTTGGATGTTTTACTAGATGGTTAGTTTACTAAGTTACTATCATTATAAACTCCTACTATTTCGTCTAACTAATGAAATGGTGCTTTTGTTTTAAAAGTGCGTATTTTATGAAAATATGAAACAAATGAGACGGGTGTTACAAGTTGGTAATCAGAGCCAAAGGTTGTTAACAAAGTGTGTTCGGTTCAATCTTGATCTAACATCCGGTAAGAATTAGTTACTTTAGTAGATTTTGTTAAATGTCAGAAAAAGAAATGTGAATGGACGTGCACGGGAAGAGCGTGTTAACACACTCAAACCCGGAAAGTGCACTAAACATGAATGGTTTAAGCAAGTGATGAACAACGCTAAACCAAAATGAGTGATGCATATGTTATAAAATGAAATGTTTAATTATGAATATAAACATTTCATATTCAAAATGGCCGATGGAGGGAATGATGATACGGTGCCAGTGGTCACCGAAAATATTAAGAGGAGTGATTGCCGAAGAAGTAGGGAAGGCAATTGAGAATAGTCTATCTGGTTTCATAGACAAAATCCAAAACACGGTGCTTAATGTGGTCGAGGAACGAATTCAAAGGTTGGAAGAAAATGCCAACCAAACTATGGAAAAGTCCGGAGAACGGAAAGGTTGTTCATACAAGGAGTTCATGGCGTGTAAACCGCCAATTTACAATGGGGAGGTTGACCCGATAATATGCCAAAGGTGGCTAAGTGATATTGAGGGAGTGTTTGAAAGGACCCACTGTGACGTAAGCGATTTTGTAGCTTACGGTACGGGTCAGTTAAGAGGTCAAGCCAAGGACTGGTGGGATAATATGAGGAAGGAGATTGGGGCTGAAGCTACAAGGGCTATGACTTGGGATGAGTTTAAGGCACCATTCCTTAAACACCATAGCCCTAAGGTGGTCATTAACAGAATCAAGGAGGAGTTCATCCAGTTGAGACAAAAGGGTGAATTGATAGACAAGATTACGGGCATCTTTCTAGATAAATTAAGGTTTTGTGATGAGCTTGTGACGAATGAGGAGCAGAAAATATATTATTATTATAATATGTTAAGTGCTGAATATCGGGAGTTTATGACTCCTTCCAAGTATGAGACGCTCACCGAAATCATAAATACGGCTCGGGAAAGAGAAATTGAACTCAAAAAGCAAATTGAACGAGGCGAACGAAGGGCAATAGATGTTAACCCGAGCCCTACAAAGAAGGCTCGAACAACTGAGTCGGTAAAGAAGACGGATGCGAAGGGTTGATCACCGAGTTGCAAAGTATGTGGAAAGGGGCACAAGGGCGAATGTTGCTTTAAAGACAAACCATGCCCCATATGCAGAATGACAGGGCATACGGCCTCGCTATGTCCAGGAAAAGTCTCGGTGTGCTACAAGTGCTATCAGCCGGGTCACAAAAAGTCTGAATGCCCGGAGTTCGTCGGGAAAAAGAGCGAGAAAGATGTACAAATGGAGACCCAAAAAGCAAGGGCTAGATCTTTTCAACTAACAACAGCCGAAGCAAAGACAGAACCCGATGTGGTCTCAGGTATATTCACAATAAACTCAATTCCTGCACGTGTATTATTCGATACGGGTGCGAATAAATCCTTTATTTCACATGGATTTATTCAACATCCTTCATTTGTATTAACGAAATTACCTATGCCCTTAGAAGTTGAAATAGGGGATAACAAGAGTTTTATTGTATGTGATGTTTCTCAAAATTGCAAATAGAGTATCAATGATGAAGAATACTCAATAGACCTAATCCCGATGTCGATGGGGGAGTTCCAAGTGGTTGTCGGAATGGATTGGTTATCCCGACACCACGCAAAGGTCGTGTGTTTCTGTAAGGAGATAAAGTTAACATCACCAAGCGGAAAACACGTTACTATCTATGGCGAGAAAGGAGGCAATCTTGTGATATGCTCGATGTTAAAAGCTCACAAGCTCATGAGGCACGGATGTAGAGCGTTTATGATATACGCGAATGAACCAGGGAAAGAACCACCGAAGATTGGAGACGTACCGGTGGTACGTGATTTCGAAGATGTGTTTCCGGAAGACTTACCGGGAATACCGCCCGAATGGGAAGTAGAGTACGGAATCGAATTGGTTCCAGGCGTGAAACCCGTAGCTAAGGAGCCATACCGGCTCGCGTCATCGGAGTTACAAGAGTTAATGTCGCAAATTCAAGATTTGCTCGATAAGGGGATTATAAGGCCGAGTATGTCTCCTTGGGCGCACCGGTATTGTTTGTGAAAAAGAAAGACGGGAGCATGCGAATGTGTATCGATTACCGGGAGTTAAACAAACTCACGGTGAAGAATTGATACCCGCTCCCGAGAATTGATGATTTATTCGACCAACTACAAGGTGCAAATTGGTTTTCCAAGATTGACCTTAGATCGAGGTATGATCAGTTAAAGGTCAAGAAAGAAGATGTGCCGAAGACAACTTTTCGTACACGGTACGGACATCACGAGTTCCTCGTGATATTCGGATTGACGAATGCACCCGCCGCTTTCATGGATCTCATGAACCGGGTTTGCAAACCTATGTTGGATAAGTCGGTAATCGTGTTTATCGACGACATTTTAGTATACTCGAAAAATGAGGCGGATCACGCACATCATTTACAAGAGGTGTTAGAGACGCTCAGACGGGAAAGACTGTATACAAAATTTTCGAAGTGTGCCTTCTGATTACGAGAGGTACAATTTATCGGTCACATCATTAGTGCCGCTGGAAAACTAGTAGATCCGTCAAAGATAGAAGTCGTGTCAAAATGGAGCCCTCCGAAGAATCCTTCGGAAATTAGAAATTTCTTAGGGCTTGCGGGATACTACAGGAGATTCATTCAAGATTTCTCCAAGATTGCTTCACCGCTAACTAAATTAACTCAGAAGGAGGAAAGATTCATATGGGGTGTTGAATACGAAAAGGCGTTCCAAACGCTAAAGGAGAAGTTAACTCACGCTCCGGTATTAACGTTGCCGGACGGAGTCGACGATTTGGTGGTCTACTCGGATGCATCACATTCGGGGCTCGGATGTGTTTTGATGCAACGAGGCAAAGTGATAGCTTATGCCTCGAGGCAACTAAAGGTGCACGAAAAGAAATACCCCACACACGATCTTGAATTGGCGGCGGTGGTATTTGCATTAAAAATATGGAGGCACTATTTATACAGAGTAAAGTGCAGCATATTTACCGACCACAAGAGCCTAAAATACTTCTTCAATCAGAAGGAGTTAAATATGCGGCAAAGGCGATGGTTGGAAACGGTGAAAGACTATGACTGCGAGATACATTACCACCCCGGGAAGGCCAATGTTGTGGCGGATTCTTTGAGCAGGAAAACAGATTATGTTCCAATACGAGTGCGGTCGATGCAGCTTGTTGTAACCTCGGGTTTACTTGAACAAATCCGAGAAGCACAAGCCGAGGCGATAAAAGAGGAAAATTGGAAAAGAGAAAGAATTGTTGGCCAGTTGAAAGAGCTAACGGATAATAATAATAATGGGTTGAAAACCCCGGTTTGGCAGAATATGGATTCCTAACTTGTGTGGAGTTAAAAAGCTTCTACTAGACGAAGCACACAAAAGCCGATGCTCCATTCATCCGGGAGCAACCAAGATGTACAACGACTTGAAGCAAAATTACTGGTGGCTCGGAATAAAAAGGGATGTGGCAAAGTATGTGGAAAAGTGCTTGACTTGTTTACAAGTCTAGGCGGAACACCAAAGACCCTATGGTAAACTTCAGCCATTGGATATTCCAGTTTGAAAATTGGAACATATCACCATGGACCTATTGACCAAACTACCAAAGACAAACCGAGGATTTGATGCTATTTGGGTGGTTGTTGATAGACTGACGAAAAGTGCTCACTTTAATCCTATAAGTGAGACTTATACGTCAGAAAAGATGTCGGAGGTGTATACCAATGAGATAGTGGCACGCCACGGAGTACCGGTATCCATCGTGTCTGACAGGGATACCCGGTTTACTTCAAAATTCTGGCGAGATTTCCAAGATCAGATGGGAACGAAACTATTTATTAGCACTGCATACCATCCTCAAACGGATGGGCAGAGTGAAAGAACGATAAAGACACTAGAAGACATGCTGAGGGCGTATATTATCGATTTCGGGGGCAGTTGGGATGTGTATTTACCATTAGTAGAATTCTCTTATAACAACAGTTATCATGCCAGTATTGGCATGGCCCCGTATGAGATGCTATATGGTAGGAAGTGTAGAACCCCGGTATGTTGGGGTGAAGTGGGTCTGCGTGAACGGGCCCATAAAGAGGTAGTTCGAGCAACTAATGAGAAAATTGACGTGGTTCGAGCTCATTTAAAAGCGGCTCAAGAGAGACAGAAGTCTTATGCCGACAAAAGACGAAAACCGATTGAATTTCAGGTGGGCGACAGAGTTATGTTGAAAGTGTCTCCATGGAAGGGAATTATCCGGTTCTGGAAAAGAGGCAAATTAAGTCAGAGGTTTATTGGACCATTTAAAATCATAGAACGGGTTGGCAAGGTAGCATATCGCCTTGAATTACCAGAAGAATTAAGCGGAATCCATGGCACTTTTCACGTCTCACAACTTCGAAAGTGTCTAGCTGAGGAAACGGCTTATATCCACTACGATGACATTGAGGTGGACAATAGCCTTAATTATGCGGTAAAGCCAATTGAGATTCTAGATCAGAAGAGTAAAGGGTTATGAAATAAGAAAATTGATCAAGTGAATATCAAGTGGGAGCATAGAAAGGGTTCGGATACTACCTGGGAATCCGAAGAGGAGATGCGACGTCTCTACCCAACATTATTTGGTACATATTCCGGTTTCGAGGACGAAACCCTTTTTAAGGGGGGGTGGACTTGTAACACCCCTAAAATATAAACCTTTTATATTAAATTCGATGACATTAATAAATGAAATGAACTAACTAGGAATAAAAATAACCTAGTTAGATAGAAGTCTTGTGATAATACATTAGTGTGTTAGAAACACCTAAAATAAAAACTAGACAATAGTTGGGGGACCAAAGTTGTTAAGTTTGAAACTTAAATTATTAAAACAAAATAAAAACACCAAACACACACTTTGAGTGTGTGTCTGGTTCGAACAAAACACAGGGGACCAAAGAACCTCCATCAAACCCTAGTTCATGCTATTTGTCCAAATTGAAGGCCAAATTCAGTTCCAAATCGAAATCCGAGCATAGAATAGTGATCTCCTCTGTAAAGGGATCATAAGGTATGTAAAATTTCATAGAAAAGTTCCATTTAAATATCTGGATGAACATAAGAAATTCGAAATTAATGTTGCATGATTGTTGTATGGATGAATTTGAAATGAAAGAGTGCCTAGGAATAAACCTTAGTCCTTAGATTGTTGAAATTATGCTCAATACTTGTGAATTCCGTAATCACCAATGTAGGTGATTAATGGGTTTTGTAAAAGCATGTTAAACACTAGGATTATAGATATCATTCTAGTGTATTTTGAACTCTAGAAAGTAAATTCAGATTTGTTGATGTAAAAATAGGAATGAATTTGTTAACTGATGTTTAATCTTGGTTAAATGACAAGTTATAAACTTTGTCACACCCCCAAAATCCACCATGCGGAGTACTACCGCTTGGAGGCGTGACGTGACCAGGATCGAGCCACCAATCATACTGAACAACGTATTTAAATAAATCAAGCCACCACAATACGATTGGTGACCAAAAGCTAGTTAACCAAGTTTTAATTTAGACAGCGGAAGCATAAACATAAAGTTCAAAACATAAGTTCGCAGTTCATAAGTTTAAAGTCCGACGCATAGGTTTAATAAGTTCATAAGGATTACATATTAAACACGGGACATAACCGTCCGTACACCACAACGACTCCTTCCTTGTGCAAGCTCCAAGCAGTTAGCGACCTGTAAGGCATGTAACAACGAGTCAACAACAAAGTTGAGTGAGTTCACGTTTGGTTGTTTAGTTTTAAGTTGTTTTCCGAAAACGTGGTTTGTATTTCCTTGGCGTAATTGCCGTGGGGGTTACCCCGTAGTTGAAAGAAAGTTTAACCAGTTCATTCTTTATTACCCATACCCTGTTCATGATTAGTGGGGGCTTCCCCATGTGAACTACTAGACCGTATGATATCGACTACTACGCAAGTAAGTTGTGCCCTACATCAGTGTCTATCATCACTGATGGTTTGCCATAGTCCATTAGTACACGCCCGTCCGACTAGCACGGTGTGAGGTTTGTTAAACCTAATAGCGCTATTAACTAATGACCCGCTCGCCATTGGCCTCGGCGATTAAGTCGATATAAAATGAGGGACTTATGATAGAGTTTTGTCTAGTAAGTTTAAGGTTGTTGTCCTACACAAGGAGGACGAACGTACGTAGTTCTCCCAAAGAGAATACGCAGGATTAATACTGGCATCCTACCCGAGGAGGATGGCCGTACATATCCTACCTAAGTAGGATATGTAGATTCCGTTTTAATTCTTTAACCCATTCCCAAACCACCGGGAATCCCATGCCTTAGAAAGTGTGTGAACTCACCTTGGTTTGCTCGGTTAGATTCTCAAATATAGCTAACAGTCGAGGTCGGTCAATCACGTCCTAATATAATTTACCAGTTAGTCATTTAGTGGCTTTCAAACAGAACACAAAGTTCCTACACGTATCTATCACACAACATGCATCGTTTTAACGGTTTATGCCCATCTAAGTTTCCCATCCATTCCCCACTCAAAGTCAAACATACGATTATGCACATAACATATATGTCATGTTAGATCATTCACGGATAGCATACTCGACATTTAGACACGCAAGTCACAACTTATCCCAATTCAGCATTTATATTCAAAACCGGCTGTTTTCGGACGTTTTAATAAATAGTTAAACTATTCCAAAAATTCCCAAATTTTTACAGGATTTCTTAAACGTTCCATATTTTATTGTGTAAAAATATCGGGATCCGGTTCACTACCAGTTATTTTATAAAAATTCATATTCCGGACTGAACTCAGATTTATGCATTTCTGACCATAGTCCACGGAACAATTTATTAAAAATTCATCGAGTGTCCGATTTACGAAATTCCAGTAGGGTAATTACAGATACATCAGTTGTCATCTACTGTATGAATTCCATGAGCTGATTCATCATATTTTTCCAGTTACGACCAAAAACATAACACCTATTTTCAGCAGCAAAAATGCAGCTTGAGCTGCTGTTACAAAATGACCTTTTAAAAATAGTAAACGGAGTCCAAAAATTATGATTCCGGTGCCATTAGAACCGTATTTCCTAATATCACATTTTAGACTTGAAATATCAGTTTTTCGTTGAGTTTATGACCTGTTTACAGCCTGTTAAAGGCGGCTGAGAATACACATCAGCAAACTGTTATCAGTCTAAAGTCTACTAAAACGCACACATATGATTACCTTCATTCTAATAATGATTTACAACAGGTTATAAGTTATTTACAGCAAACTAATACTCATATATTTCAGATTTATCTTGTATTACCATGTTTCATCATTATTTACTCTTTAACCAACAAGTTCATCACTCTAGCAAGACTTTTTAGTTTTGATTTTTAGTGTTCACGATTTATCCGACAAAACTCTTATTAACCACTCTAGACAAGATCAAGAAGAGGTTTAGAGTCACTTACTACTAGCTCGAGGCTAGGGAAGATCAAAGGCGTAAAAGTGGTGGATAAAAGCAATCTAGAGAGGTCTTTGATGATCCGTGAGTTCCACACCTTGTGATTCACCTTGATACACCTTTGTATATGAATGAAATGGATAAAGCAAGATTGAATGAAGGTGATGATGGTGGTGGTGAGTTCAGCCGAAGCCAACGGAGGAGGGAAGAGAGAGTTTTGGTGTGTGTTGGTGAAATATGAGAAATGAGCTCTAAACCTTTCATGCATTACTTATAACCAAGTTTCCACTAAATCCTTTGTGTAAGGTGTCATGTAGGGGGGACATGATCTAATAAACAAATGAAATAAAATCAAGTTGTGTAGGGGCCATGATGGCCATAGATTAGGTGGGGGGGGGGTCTAGCATAGGTTAAACTAAATAGTTACAATCTAGTTTCATCTTAAGTATTAGTTACATATATTAGTTAGTAGATATTTTGTAAGAGGTGTCATGATGTTCGGGAACCATAACTGGCTCAGTAAAATGTGAAACAATGTGTTTAACAATATTTTTGTGTTCCGGGTAGTGTCCGGTTGTTCGGTTCGACACTGTTCCGTTAGACTGCTTAATTAATCCGTAAAGCGTCCTACATATATATTTTTGCAACGTTTTTTTTTTAATTTTTAACACTCAGGAAGTCATAACAGACTATTTAATGACTTTTCTGTACACTATTAGTGTGTCAACATGCACATGTAAATATAACACAGATATCAGAAAGCAGTTACGTAATTCCACACAGTCGTCAAGCACATTATACGGAATACATGGGATTTTGAGGGTTGTCACATTCTCCCCCTGTTAAGATAATTTTGTCCTGAAATTTAGCGCGTGGTTACTGAGGAAGCTAGTTAAGTTGCGTTGTTTTCCTGATTTTCCTGGGGTGTCACATCATCCCCCCGTTGATTTGGAATTTCGTCCCGAAATTCTGCAGTAGCTTCAGCCTCAGTAGTGGTTGCGTTTTTCTTAAACAGTTGGGGATACTTGAGTTTCATTTGGTCTTCTCGTTCCCAGGTATACTCTGGGCCACGACGGGAATTCCAACGAACTCGGACGAGAGGTATTCTGGTGTGTTTGAGAATCTTAACGTCTTGATCCGTAATTTCTACTGGTTCCTCGACGAATCGCAGCTGGTCGTATATAGTGAGCTCCTTGAGAGGAACTATGAGGGTCTCATCTGACAGACACTTCTTCAGATTTGACACATGGAAAACATTGTGAACTCCACAGACTTCTTCAGGTAGATTCAACCTGTAGGCGACTTTCCAATTCTCTCAATGATCTCGAACGGTCCGACATAACGCGGGTTGAGCTTGCCTCGTTTGCCAAATCGGACTACACCTTTCCAAGGTGAGACTTTGAGCAGCACTCGATCCCCAACCTGGAACTCGAGTGGTTTTCTTCGCTTATCGGCATAGCTTTTCTGACGGTCACGAGCTGCCGCCATTCGCTGTCGTATCTGAGCAATCTTCTCGGTTGTGTCTACTACGAGTTCTGGGCCAGTGATTTGACTGTCACCAACTTCTGCCCAACAGAGAGGTGATCGGCACTTCCGTCCATACAATGCCTCGAATGGAGCGGCCTGGATGCTGGTGTGGTAGCTGTTGTTATATGAAAACTCCACTAACGGGAGATGCTTTTCCCAGCCGTTACCAAAATCGATTACACATGCCCTAAGCATGTCTTCAAGGGTCTGGATGGTGCGTTCAGATTGCCCATCTGTCTGTGGATGATAAGCGGTTCTCATATCTAATCGTGAGCCAAAAGACTTGTGCATAGCTTGCCACAGTTCAGAGGTGAAACGCGCGTCACGATCAGAAATGATGGAGGTTGGCACTCCGTGCCTTGATACCACTTCCTTTAGGTAAATGTCTGCTGAAGTAGAAAACTTATCCGTTTCCTTGATGGCCAGAAAATGTGCAGACTTGGTTAGTCGATCCACGATAACCCAAATGGTATCGTTTCCGCGTTGAGATCTGGGCAGGCCAGTAACGAAATCCATGGAAATTTGCTCCCGTTTTCATTTAGGTATCTCTGGTTGTTGGAGTGGGCCTGATGGTTTCTGGTATTCGACCTTGACTCTCGCACAAGTTAAACATTTACCAACGTAGGTTGCTATGCTGGCTTTCATACTAGGCCACCAGTATGTAGTCTTGAGATCATGGTACATCTTGTCTGAACCAGGATGTACTGAGTAACGAGACTTATGCGCTTCATCCATCACAAGCTCGCGCAAGTCTCCATACAGTGGAACCCAGATGCGTCCGTTAACATAGTAGGCGCCGTTTTCTTTTTGTTCTAGTCGTTGCCTCGATCCTCGTAGGGACTCAGCCCTGATGTTCTCTGCCTTCAATGCTTCAACCTGAGCATCACGAATCTGAGCGGGAAGGTTAGACTGGATGGTAAGCTGTAGAGCACGTACACGCCTAGGTATGGTATCCTTTCGACTGAGGGCGTCGGCCACAACATTGGCTTTGCCTGGATGATACTTGATTGCGCATTCATAATCGTTCAAGAGCTCGACCCATCGGTGTTGTCGCATATTCAATTCCTTTTGCTTGAAGATATGCTCGAGACTCCTGTGATCGGTGTAAATGGTGCACTTGGTACCGTACAGGTAATGTCTCCATATCTTAAGCGCGAAAACAACTGCTCCCAATTCCAGATCGTGGGTAGTGTAGTTCCTTTCGTGAACTTTAAGTTGACGTGATGCGTAGGCAATGACCTTGTCACGTTGCATCAACAAGCAACCAAGTCCTTGGATGGAAGCATCGCAGTAAACCACAAAATCGTCTGTGCCTTCAGGCAATGAGAGGATAGGCGCGCTACAAAGTCTATCCTTCAAGTGCTGAAATGCGGACTCCTGTGCATCACCCCAACGATAGGTGACACCCTTCTGAGTCACTGAAGTGAGAGGTTGCGCAATCTTGGAGAAATCTTTGATAAACCTTCTGTAATATCCTGCCAAACCTAAGAATTGGCGGATCTCTGTTGGTGTGCGGGGTGCAGGCCAATTCTTGATCGATTCAACCTTAGATGGATCCACATGAATTCCATCCTTGTTTACCACATGGCCTAGAAAGTGGACTTCGCGAAGCCAGAAGTCACATTTTGAAAACTTGGCATACAACTGCTCTTTTCGAAGAAGTTACAGCATACGTCGTAGATGTTGCTCGTGTTCCTCCTGACTCTTAGAATAGATCAGGATATCGTCGATGAACACAATAGCGAACTTATCCAGGTAAGGCTTGCACACTCGGTTCATGAGATCCATGAAGACCGCTGGTGCATTCGTCAACCCGAATGGCATAACCAGAAACTCGTAATGGCCGTAACGAGTTCTGAATGCTTTTTTGGAGACGTCCTCATCTTGGACTCTCAGCTGATAGTATCCCGATCTCAAATCAATCTTAGAGTAATAGCTCGACCCTTGCAACTGGTCGAACAAGTCATCAATGCGTGGAAGAGGATAACGATTCTTCACAGTCACCTTGTTGAGCTCGCGGTAGTCAATACACATCCTGAAAGTACCGTCTTTCTTCTTCACAAACAAGGCTGGAGCTCCCCATGGCGAAGAGCTAGGACGTATGAAACCCTTTTCCAAGAGTTCTTGTAGTTGCATGGACAGTTCTTCAAGCTCTGATGGAGCTAGACGATAAGGTGCTCGAGCTATGGGCGCTGCTCCGGGAGCTAGCTCGATTTGAAACTCAACTTGGCGATGAGGCGGAAGACCAGACAATTCCTCAGAAAATACCTCAGGAAATTCGCGCACAATAGGAATGTCTTCTATCTTCCTTTCTTCCAAGGATGAATCAGAAACGAGGGCTAGAATAGCAGTGTGGCCCTTACGCAAACACTTCTGGGCCTTAAGGAAAGAGATGATGCCTTCGACAGCACCACTCTTGTCGCCACGAATCATGAGAGGTTCTTCACCAGAACGAGGAATGCGGACGATTTTCTCCTTACAAACAATCTCCGCTTGATGATAAGATAGCCAATCCATCCCAATAACAACGTCGAGACTACCCAGTGTGATAGGAATAAGATCGATAGAGAAAGTCTGACCAGCTAAGACGAGGTTACAACCTTTAACTACGTGTGTGGCTTCAAGACTTTTATCATTAGCTAGTTCTACCGTGTGTTTGGTGTTCAAAAGTGTTGGGGTACGCTTAAGCATCTGACTAACTAGTATCGGCACCCGAATCAAATAAAACAGTAACAAAGGAATCCTCCAGAAGAAACTTACCCATCACAACGTTGGGATCGTTCCTTGCATCACCCACATGCGAAGGAGGAACAATTCACCTAGATCCACGAACTTAGATGAGTTTTCGATTTAGCAAGTCGGTAAGCAATCAAGTTCGTAGGAGTTTCCTTAGGTCGTGTGAATGAATTTAAAAATACGTTTGTGTAATCGTGAGGTTCCAAAGAAAGGACGCGAAAACGCGTTCAAGAGAGTATAAACACATCATCACACTCAAGGTTTCAGTAAGTGATCACCAATGATAGAAATTCGAGCCTTCCAAACCCTCTAATCTAGAGTGAGTTCGCATTAGTGTCTAGCGTCACTGTGGTAAAGGAATAATGGTTCTGTGTATGTCAATAGTAGAAATTAGGCATTGCATTAAGCATAGGTCGGTACAAAGGCTAGCGAAAAGATTTCACATAATTATGATAAACCATCGTAGGATCAAAGTGCGACTCTTGTAGTGTAAGGGGGAAAAGGGGTGAGGTAAATGTGTAGCTCGTCGTGTCCGTATGTAAGTTGAGTAATCCGTATCGCCGTCCTCGAATGTCCCGAAGACTATCCCATCATTAGGAGGCATCCGCTTGCTAAGTTGGGTATACGAGGGTGTAGATCAAAATAAGATAATTAACTACCCAACAAGGTAATGAGGGGGTAATCTTGTGATTGGTAAAAATCGCGGTGTGGTTGTTAGCGTTTCGTTATATCGGTCGCGGATCGAAGGAACGGGAGGTTGGGCATGTTGACCTGTGGTGCGATAATAAAGGACAAGGTTAAGCACAAGAGTTGGTTCACGAAGGTGGGATCTAAACGTCCTAAGATGGGTTGATATGGCAGGTTATACCTCCTGCAGGAACAACTGCGAGTGCCTCAGCAACTCGTTCGTTGATCAAAGCCGTCAGTTGTTGAGTTAGGTTGATACGTCCTCCGCGTCCATTCATGATCTTCATAACGAAGCAACGTAAGTGAGGAAAGTGTCGCGAAAGTGCGTAAGTGTGGGACGACAATAGAGAGTAAGCACACAAGGTTCAAATAGCAACTACCACATTATCTAATGCACAGTGAGAACTATCTAACCGACAATATAACATAAATCATACCACTTATGGTGTCGAGTCTTGCACGTGGAGCGAAGCGTCGTTGTGGATCGTTGAGCACTGTACAGGTTATAGTCTGGTTTTATCAAAAAGCTTTTCCCTTTTTAAAACCAAGTTCACTATAACCAATGGCTCTGATACCAATCTGTCACACCCCCAAAATCCACCATGCGGAGTACTACCGCGTGGAGGCGTGACGTGACCAGGATCGAGCCACCAATCATACTGAACAACGTATTTAAATAAATCAAGCCAACCACAATACGATTGGTGACCAAAAGCTAGTTAACCAAGTTTTAATTTAGACAGCGGAAGCATAAACATAAAGTTCAAAACATAAGTTCGCAGTTCATAAGTTTAAAGTCCGACGCATAGGTTTAATAAGTTCATAAGGATTACATATTAAACACGGGACATAACCGTCCGTACACCACAATGACTCCTTCCTTGTGCAAGCTCCAAGCAGTTAGCGACCTGTAAGGCATGTAACAACGAGTCAACAACAAAGTTGAGTGAGTTCACGTTTGGTTGTTTAGTTTTAAGTTGTTTTCCGAAAACGTGGTTTGTATTTCCTTGGCGTAATTGCCGTGGGGGTTACCCCGTAGTTGAAAGAAAGTTTAACCAGTTCATTCTTTATTACCCATACCCTGATCATGATTAGTGGGGGCTTCCCCATGTGAACTACTAGACCGTATGATATCGACTACTACGCAAGTAAGTTGTGCCCTACATCAGTGTCTATCATCACTGATGGTTTGCCATAGTCCATTAGTACACGCCCGTCCGACTAGCACGGTGTGAGGTTTGTTAAACCTAATAGCGCTATTAACTAATGACCCGCTCGCCATTGGCCTCGGCGATTAAGTCGATATAAAATGAGGGACTTATGATAGAGTTTTGTCTAGTAAGTTTAAGGTTGTTGTCCTACACAAGGAGGACGAACGTACGTAGTTCTCCCAAAGAGAATACGCAGGATTAATACTGGCATCCTACCCGAGGAGGATGGCCGTACATATCCTACCTAAGTAGGATATGTAGATTCCGTTTTAATTCTTTAACCCATTCCCAAACCACCGGGAATCCCATGCCTTAGAAAGTGTGTGAACTCACCTTGGTTTGCTCGGTTAGATTCTCAAATATAGCTAACAGTCGAGGTCGGTCAATCACGTCCTAATATAATTTACCAGTTAGTCATTTAGTGGCTTTCAAACAGAACACAAAGTTCCTACACGTATCTATCACACAACATGCATCGTTTTAACGGTTTATGCCCATCTAAGTTTCCCATCCATTCCCCACTCAAAGTCAAACATACGATAATGCACATAACATATATGTCATGTTAGATCATTCACGGATAGCATACTCGACATTTAGACACGCAAGTCACAACTTATCCCAATTCAGCATTTATATTCAAAACCGGCTGTTTTCGGACGTTTTAATAAATAGTTAAACTATTCCAAAAATTCCCAAATTTTTACAGGATTTCTTAAACGTTCCATATTTTATTGTGTAAAAATATCGGGTTCCGGTTCACTACCAGTTATTTTATAAAAATTCATATTCCGGACTGAACTCAGATTTATGCATTTCTGACCATAGTCCACGGAACAATTTATTAAAAATTCATCGAGTGTCCGATTTACGAAATTCCAGTAGGGTAATTACAGATACATCAGTTGTCATCTACTGTATGAATTCCATGAGCTGATTCATCATATTTTTCCAGTTACGACCAAAAACATAACACCTATTTTCAGCAGCAAAAATGCAGCTTGAGCTGCTGTTACAAAATGACCTTTTAAAAATAGTAAACGGAGTCCAAAAATTATGATTCCGGTGCCATTAGAACCGTATTTCCTAATATCACATTTTAGACTTGAAATATCAGTTTTTCGTTGAGTTTATGACCTGTTTACAGCCTGTTAAAGGCGGCTGAGAATACACATCAGCAAACTGTTATCAGTCTAAAGTCTACTAAAACGCACACATATGATTACCATTCATTCTAATAATGATTAACAACAGGTTATAAGTTATTTACAGCAAACTAATACTCATATATTTCAGATTTATCTTGTATTACCATGTTTCATCATGATTTACTCTTTAACCAACAAGTTCATCACTCTAGCAAGACTTTTTAGTTTTGATTTTTAGTGTTCACGATTTATCCGACAAAACTCTTAATTAACCACTCTAGACAAGATCAAGAAGAGGTTTAGAGTCACTTACTACTAGCTCGAGGCTAGGGAAGATCAAAGGCGTAAAAGTGGTGGATAAAAGCAATCTAGAGAGGTCTTTAATGATCCGTGAGTTCCACACCTTGTGATTCACCTTGATACACCTTTGTATATGAATGAAATGGATAAAGCAAGATTGAATGAAGGTGATGATGGTGGTGGTGAGTTCAGCCGAAGCCAACGGAGGAGGGAAGAGTGAGTTTTGGTGTGTGTTGGTGAAATATGAGAAATGAGCTCTAAACCTTTCATGCATTACTTATAACCAAGTTTCCACTAAATCCTTTGTGTAAGGTGTCATGTAGGGGGGGGGACATGATCTAATAAACAAATGAAATAAAATCAAGTTGTGTAGGGGCCATGATGGCCATAGATTAGGTGGGGGAGGGTCTAGCATAGGTTAAACTAAATAGTTACAATCTAGTTTCATCTTAAGTATTAGTTACATATATTAGTTAGTAGATATTTTGTAAGAGGTGTCATGATGTTCGGGAACCATAACTGGCTCAGTAAAATGTGAAACAATGTGTTTAACAATATTTTTGTGTTCCGGGTAGTGTCCGGTTGTTCGGTTCGACACTGTTCCGTTAGACTGCTTAATTAATCCGTAAAGCGTCCTACATATATATTTTTGCAACGTTTTTTTTTTAATTTTTAACACTCAGGAAGTCATAACAGACTATTTAATGACTTTTCTGTACACTATTAGTGTGTCAACATGCACATGTAAATATAACACAGATATCAGAAAGCAGTTACGTAATTCCACACAGTCGTCAAGCACATTAATTATTATTAATAAATTGTACGGAATACATGGGATTTTGAGGGTTGTCACAAACTTGATTATAGCTTGTGTGAAATAATGCCCCTTAGGTGTTTGTAGAAATGCCTAAAAGAAAGTTAAATGATGGAAATTTGATATAAACGCATATTAGAATATTATGGCAAATTATGCGTTATGTGACATGAAGGAGTTCTAAACAAATCATGGTTGAACTCTATAGGAAAGGAAACCGGAACGTCGAGCGGACAAGCCAGGTGGTGAAGCGCGTTTGAAGGGTGCGCTTTGAAGGTATGTAACTTGTTTCATTACATTATGTTAATTTGACATCGTAGTCGTTCAAAGTTGTGTTTTAGAATAAGGATTTGCATTAGTTGAAGTGACGATGATCACTGCTTAATTGAACGAGTCAAAACTAGATTAGAAGATGTTTGGTTGTTGTTGAAATGGTGTAAACCATGGAATTGGTAATGGTACGCCAGTGATCGTCAGCCCCGGAAGATGGGTAAATACGTCTTGTGGTCATGAAGATGTTAGTGGTAGAATTTGATGTAAAACTATGCGGGTCGAATAAATACAATTAGGATTTATAGACTTTAAGTCCGTAAACTCAAATTTTGATATGATAATCATGATAGATGCGTTGGTAATTTAATTACAGACACGTAGGAAAAAGAATCACATAAAACAGACACCTGGATAGAAAGTTATGAGTCTTTGAAGTTGAATTTTTTGAAAAATGGTGCTGGGCAGGAAATGCAGGTCTCAAACCTGCACCCACTGGAAAATGGGTTCCCCCGCGGCACGCGGCAGGGAACACCAATTCTGTCGCGACATGGAGGAGGCGCTTGCGGGGCGCGAAAGCTTAGGGGAATCTGTCGCGGGGCGCGACAGACTAAAATTTCAAGAATTTTATTTTTTTTCATTGTTTAACACTAGAACTCGATTATATATGTTTTAATGTTGTCAAAACTAACATTTAATGTGGTTTTGATATTAGGTGATGTTGGTCTCACTCCGGATGGTGATCAAGCAAGTATCCAAGAACCGAACACTATATTTTGAAGCTTCCGCGCTTATTTAATTTTGTTGAAAACAATGTTCATGTTGTAAACACTTAACTTGTCGTTTTTGGATGGTTAAACTAGATGGTTAATTAACTAAGTTACTATCATTATAAACTCCTACTATTTAGTCTAACTCATGAAAAGGTGCTTTTGTTTTAAAAGTGCGTATTTTATGATAAAATACTAAACAATTGAGACGGGTGTTACACTTCATTAACTGCATTTGTCAGCATAGGGCTCCACACGGCCCGTGTTCAGCGGGCACGACCCCGTGGGCAGAAGCGTATCTGTACTAACAAGATTTTGCAAGATTCTGCGTATCTTAGCGTTGACCACGCCCCGTGCTGAGCTGTGCACGCCCCCGTGGTGGGCGTAGAAGCTTCCACAACTTTGTCTTTTCTGTAGGTGGTTGACCACGCCCCCCGTGTCCAGTGGGCACGACCCCATGGTCAGTCTTCTGCTTCTTGTTTTTGCTTTTGCTTTTGGGGATGCTGCTGAGGGGTCGGGCATGTCACGTTTATTCCTTTTCTTTGTATTTATGTTGGTTTTTGCTGTATATTTTTTCCTTTTGCTCGTTTAAGCTTATTTGGTCCTGTAAATTCAAAAGGAAGACAAAAGCACACTTTTTCCAACATTAGTACTAAAAAGGGTTAGTTTTATGTCTCATTTGATGTAATTTATATGTTGCATTTTGCACACATCAAGTCCAAATTGGTTATGAAGTTGATCATATGATATTGTGCAGCTATATAAAAAAATGAACAAAAAGGAAAGATAACTGACATTTTAACGAGTGTTTAGATTTGTATTTTTGAAATTAAATCGTTGATTATTGTTATTTGAAGTCAAGATTTTTAGTTTTTGTGGATAAACAAAATGTGCTCCAGGTTATGAATTTTTTTTAAGGATCATATTGTTGAATTTTCATTGTCAGTTTTGTATTAGTTGGAACAAGATTGACCTAAGGTAAAATATATTTATCTATTTACACATTAGTATGGTCGAACCGAGGCGAGCCCAAGCTTTCGATTTTATTTACGAGCTGAGTTCGAGCTCAAATAAGTAGGGTCCAACCGAGCCGAGCTCGAGCTCAAGCTTCATATGATGTAAAAGTTATTTTTTTGCAAAACTTTTACATGAAGACAAAATTCGATGATAAAAATATGTGTAAAATTTTACACGTGTGTAAAATTCCAGATTTTGTCGGTTTCTTAAACGTAAATTTTACACGTGCGTAAAATTTACATATGTATAAAATTTACATATGTACAAAATTTACATGTGTGTAACTTTAACTTTCACAGACCTTTACAGTAGCAGATATCGACTCAAACAACTGTTCATGCTAAAATTAGTAAAAATAAAATGCTCCACAAAGATTAATAGAATTAGAAGTTATTTATGACATTAAAAGATCAACAATTACATCGAGTACTGAACAACGAAACTTTAAAATCTAACATATACACCAAGAAATTTAAGAATCTAACAGCAAGAATTAAGAAATTTTAGCTTCAACCCCATCGAGAGTACTGAACTTCTCTATGTATATCTTTGAGCATCGCCATGAACTCTACGTCTCTATCACCGCACTCTATATTACTGACAACACAAAGGTCACGTACGGAATTTAAAGGCATCGCCATCAGGTTTCTGGAAACCTGGTATCTCGTGAATAGACCAAGATGCAGTCCATTAAAACACCTCTTCAGCTCTTGAAGAATAGCCTTATCCTCATATACTTGATCCTCAACTTGCTTGATAAAGCGTTGCTTTAAATCATCGGAGTCTGCAGAAGTGTATGATGACATTTTAAGTTATATATTACTCAACTAATGTGAAAGAAGGATATGTTGGTAGTAAAACGTGATGAAAAACAGGTGAACTGACAATGATATTATATAGTGAAATAGCTAACAGCCCAAATGTCAGATTTAATTTCACTGTAGCCTTAAACTAATCTAAGAGGCAAAAACGTGTACATTTAATATAAACATATACATTCATATTTAAAAAAAACAGCCATTTAATGCAAAACCTTTCAAAAATAAGTTTTCATGGGAAAAACTATAAAATTAAATATCAAGAAACCGAGAGGACAAATTTTAAACCTCTGGCATATCTCAAAAAACAAATCAAAATATGCAACACCAATAAAACTCTAAATAGCAAACACATGCTTCTACCACTGGTCGGACACAAACAATGTTAAAATGAAATTATGTAGATGGTCGCTAAAAAAAAGAGCTGATGAAGAACTAAACAAAAAAATCGACATCATCAGTGATAATAATTACAAGAAAACCTGGAGCAGCATCAGATTGCTTCATGAAGTCCTCCACTCTCCTACATCAGACTTCAAGAAAAGTGCAGAAGAATTTCCCACTGGTCGCTCAAAAAAAACAAAGCTGAAATATATCAACACTTTAAAATAAAAATTATCAACAGTTTAAAAGAATCCACAAACCTAAAATAACCCGCAACTAGGGGTGCAAACGAGCCGAGTCGAGCCCGAGCTCGACCAGGCTAGAGTTCGAGCTCGATTAACTTATGAGAGCTCGGGCTCGAGCTCGGCTCGATTCGAGCTTTATTTTCAAAGCTTGAGCTCGACTCGTTTGTATTTTCTCACGCTTGAGCTCGGCTCGGGCTTAGCTCGTTTATGATCTATTAATTAGTATATTAAATAAAAATAATATAAACAATAGACTTTTTAGGCTCGCGAGCTCGATAAGTGAAGCTCGAGCTCAGGCTCGTTTACTAAATAAGCTTATTTTTAGGTTCAAGATCAGCTTCTAAATAAGTTTAAATATGCTCGGCTCGACTCGGCTCATTTACACTAAGGCTTAATAAGGCTCGACGAGCATAACGAGCTTCACAAGCGAGGCTTGAGCTCGGGCTCGATAAACAAACGAGCTTTGTTTTAGGCTCAAGCTTGGCTCGGGCTCGATAAGGCTCGGCTCGTTTCGAGTTTTTTCTTGAGCCGTTCTCGAGTAGCTCGCAAGCCGCTCGGCTCATTTGCACCCCTACCCGCAACTGATTGTATGAATTTCAAACAACTCTGATTAGGCGGAAATATAAAACGAGAATTAGAGTAGATCAGTTCAAAATTTAAAATTCAAAATTACAGAAAAAAAGCAGACTTTCAACGATGTTGCAACAATGATGTTGGAAGAATTACATGAAGTACAAAGATCTGTAATTGGAGATGAACCGACTGAATATGGAAATTCTGCATTTGAGAGAGAGAGAGAGAGAGGGGGAGAGAGATTGCTCACGGATATGAGTGAGAGAGATAAATTGAAATTTGAATGTGGAGTCAGAATCAGTTGTGTTATATATGTATACGTGTACGATTTGAATTTTGAATCTAGAGCCAGAATTTTGAATTTTGAATCTAGGCAGAGATTTTGGTGACAAAGGTTTCAATTTCATATGCATGAATACATGTATATGGGCAGAGGTTTGATGTCAGTGTTTTAAATATATTTTAAATTGATTTTATATAGAGTAAACTGCAATTTTACCCCCTGTGGTTTGGGGTGATTGGCACCCTTACCCCCCTAACGAAATAATTGCAATTTTACCCCCCAACGTTTGCTGTTATGTCGCAACCTTACCCCCCAGCCTCAAATTTGTTGACCGGTCAACAAAACCATGGGAGGGTCAAAGGGTAAATATGTAATTTCACGTTAATAGTACCTTACATATTATAATAACCCCTTAACTCAACATTCTATCACAACCTTACCCCCTAAGATTCACCTCCACTCCTTCTTCCACACTTCCACACCGGCGATCCACCTCCACCTCCACCTCCGGCGACCACACTTCACACGCACCGGCTTCCACCTCCACCTCCGGCGACCACACTTCCACACCCACCGGTTTCCACCTCCACCTCCGGCAACAAGCTCAACATCATCTCTCTGAAGAGCAACTTAGCACCACCCTGTTAAAGCAAAAGAAACCCAGATAAAGGCATGACAATAAAAGAAATTAAAATATAAAAAATGTCTAAAAACTCGGGGATCGGATTAAACCTTTAGGTGAGCAGCAGCTTTGTCCTTGTCGGTGAAGACTCCGGTTGACTCCACAACAAATTCTGCACCAGCTTCACCCCATGGGATGTCTTCTGGGTTCCTAAATAGAACAAAAAAAAAACAAACAGAACTTTAAATACAATAGAAGGCAAAACATTTTGCTAAACAGTTCTAATACAAAAGACTCCAAACAGGCAACTAAAAAGAGTCTTCTAGATGTTACCTGATGCCAAAAACAGTGACTGGCTTCTCACCGAAGAGAATGGTCTTTTCGTCTTTCACCTTAAGCTTGGCAAGTGGAGCAAGGCAGTTGGTTGTGCATCTAGCGTTTGAAACAATGTCGAGATCGGGCTTATATTCCTTCTCGTTGACACCCACAACAAACATGGGAGCATCCTTGCTAGGAGCATAGATGATGACTTTCTTAGCACCACCCTGTTGAAGCAAAAGAAATTAAAACATAAGAGCAGGGGTTATTAATTGCATCAATATGCATCATAAGTTATTAATTGGTTTCGATTAAGTTATTCAATATGCTGCAAATGAATTGAATCTGGGTGGTGGCGGGAAGGGATTTGGATGTCCCAGGGGGTAAAATTGTTTCTTAACAGAAAGTATAGGGGGAAGATGAAAGGGCATTTTAGTAATTTACCTGTGGGGGGTAATTATGCAACATAATAGGAATGTTGAAGGGTAAAATAAAAGGGTAAAATAGTCATTTCACCACCAAGTCAACAGATCAGTCAACAAACTTGAGGTCGGGGGGTAAGGTTGCAACATGACAGCAAACGTTGGGCGGTAAAATTGCAATTATTTCGTTTGGGGGGGGGGGGTAAGGGTGCCAATCACCCCAAACCCTAGGGGTAAAATTGCAGTTTACTCTTTTATATATTAAGACTTATGATGCAATAATGACATAAAAAAAACATTGATGGACAACCTTTATGGCTGCCTGATCAGTTTTTTTTATGTTATTGGGATTTCTCATTTTATAGATAGTATAAATAGATGAAAACATACGGGAGGAATAGTGTTTCCTTTGTGTCATTATTATTATTATTATTATTATTATTATTATTATTATTATTATTATTATTATTATTATTATTATTATTATTATTATTATTATTATTGAACTTTAAGGTTTTTTATTTATATAATAAAACTTTGTTTTTTTTATAATTTTGCCACAAAAGTTGAATAAGTTTAGTTATTTTATTAGCACAGTGTTTGGTGGTGACATTTGATCACCTAGGTTTTTTTTAACCCCCTTAACTTTCTAATACGTGTCGGCATAAATTCGACTTCGCCTACGTGTCGGTATAAATTCGACTTCGCCTACGTATCACGTCACGTGAGTCACTTGTTGTTAGAAATTCATTTTCTTTGTTTTACGTTTTTCCCGGGTTTGATTTGGTTGCTACATGGCATTATTTTATGCCCGCTCTCTACAACGTGGGGAACTTGAGAGTAGTTTATACAACTTTTGTTTTAATTGGGGCAGACCCGGAAACACTTTCTTATAATAAAAAATAATACAAAATTTATTAGGGATTTGTTTGATATAGGGTTTGGCATGGAGCTTTTAGGAGCTTTTAGGAGCTTCTAGCTTTAAGCTTTTAAGAAAAAGCTCCTACTTAATAAAAAGTCTTGTTTGTTTGAAGGAGCTTTAAGCTTTTAGGTTCGGAGCTTGAAGCTTTTGGTGGAACGCTACTACTAGTAGCGTTTAGAAGGAGCTACAAGCTTTTAGGGAAAAATGACTATTTTAACCTCTCAAAATAAGAAACTTTTTAATGCACCAACTTTCTAAATTTTTAGTTATGTCCATTTTGGTAATTTTATACATTTTATTAAAAGCTCCAGCTACTCTACCAAACACCAAATATATCTAAAAAGCTACAGCTACTAGCTACCAGCTTCCAACCACCAGCTACCAGCTTCCAGCTTTCAGCTACCAGCCACCAACTAGTTTTGCCAAACATACCCATAAAAGGAAAATCTAACTTCGGCTTAACAAGTTTGGCAAAAATTCTAGAGCCCAAGCTTCCCTAAAGCCCATTTAGAGTACAAACAACCAAAGAAACAAATACACTACTATCATCCTAATTGGCTCTTGCATGGTCCAATTGAAAAAACACACATAATAGCCAGTCAAATCCAGGAACACATGCCTTCTATAGTTCTACACATTTTAATTCACCTTCGGTGCTCCATCTATAACGTTGAATTTTTGGGTCCAATAATATATAGATTTCATGTTTTGTTAGTAACTAGGTGTTGCCTTGCTCGAATTGCGGGGCGATGGCCAAATAATTTTTAACCAATCAAAAAAACAGTACCATAGTTTGCTATAAAGAAAAAGTAAAAGGAGTGTTAGGCAACTCCTTAACGCAGTTTTTAACTGGGGGCAAAGTCATATTTTTATTTTTCTTGGGGGAAAATCAAATTTTTTTTCCCGAGGGTAAAATCCTAATTTTTAGCTACAGGAAAACCATATTTTTATTTTGCACCAGGGGCAAAAAAAACGTATGTTTGAATTGAGGGTGATATCGTAATTTTGAACCGAGTGGAAAATCATAAATTTTAGCCGGGGGAAAGCATAATTTTATTTTGAACTACGGGCAAGGACGTAATTTTAAACTGGGGGAAAAACCGTAATTTTAAAGTGGATATAAAATAATAAACTGGTGTAAAATCGTAATTTTAAGCCGGGGGGTGGGGGGGAACAAAATTTTATTTTGAACTGGGGTGAAAATGTAATTTTGTCTGAGGGTAAAAGCGTAATATTTTTACCGAGGTCGAAATCATTTTTTCGGTTTAGCTGGGTGTAAAGTCATATTTTTATTTTGAAGTGGGGGAAAATCATAATTTTGAATCGAGGGTAAAATCGTAATTTTGAGGTAGGGAAAAACAATAATTTTATTTTTAGCTGGGGGCAAAAAAGTAAATTTAAACTGAGGGTGAAATCGTAATTTTGCACCGAGGGAAAAATCGTAATTTTGAGCTGGGGGCAAAAGCATAATTTTATTTTGAACTGGGGGCAAAGACGTAATTTTAAAGTGGGGGCAAAACCGTAATTTTAAAGCGGGTGTAAAATAAAAAACTGAGGGTAGAAGCGTAATTTTTGAACCTATGGCAAAATCGTAATTTTGAGCTGCTGGAAAAAGGGTGATTATATTTTTTAGTTTGGAAAAAAACATAATTTTAAACTGGGGGCAAAACCGTAATTTTAAAGTGGATATAAAATAATAAAATGGTTGGTCCAATAGAAGAGGGGCGGCCGCCCATTTCAACCAATGAGGGGCAAAAGCATAATTTTATTTTGAACTGGGGGCGAAGACATAATTTTAAAGTGGGGTCAAAACCGTAATTTTAAAGCGAGTGTAAAATAAAAAACTGAGGGTAGAAGCGTAATTTTTGAACCTATGACAAAATCGTAATTTTGAGCTGCTGGCAAAAGGGTGATTATATTTTTTAGGTGGGAGGAAAACGTAATTTTAAACTGAGGGCAAAACCGTAATTTTAAAATGGATATAAAATAATAAAATAAAAGAGGGACGGCCATCCATTTTGACCAATGACAGGAAGCACTATTCCCTGCCATTGAAAATGTATGTGTTGAAAATTCATTGTACCAAAAACAGATAAAATATCTATTGATATAGCAACCAGAAACAAATAAAAACAGTATCACTACACCCTATGTTACAAGTTATAATCCAAAAACTTCAAAAAGGGTTGGTTGTTGTTAAAACATTGATAAAATATTAGAGTACTAGGTTATAACCTCGTGTATTACATGGGTTGAATAAATGAATTTTATATACCAAATAATAAAACATTATCCTTTTAAAAGTCTCATTTATTGTACGGGTTGAAGAAATGTAATTCTATATATTAAATAATAAAATAAGTTATATCTATAAGAACCATATGTATTGTACGGGTTGAATAAATGTAATATTATATACCAAATAATAAAAAAATATATTTACAACCATTGTATTACACGGGTTGAATAAATGTAACATTGTTTACCAAATAATAAAAAAAAGTTATATTTTTAAAAAGCCTCGTGTATTACATGGGTTGAATAAATATGATTTTATATACCAAATAATTAAAAAATATATTTTAAAAAACTAACGGATTTTTTTTATATTCAAAGTAGGATAAGATTGAATATTAATCTAAACTAACGGATTTTTTTGTATTTAAAGTAGGATAAAATTGAATATTAATCTTTATTTATTTAGTTGATATAAGATTGAAAAATCATATAAAATGAGAGAATGACAAGTGTAGATATAAATATAATCTTTTAAAGAATTTATAATCGTATACTCAAATTAAAAATATTAACTTTTTTTGTTTCAATTTTGTGCTATAAATAAAAAAAAGGAATACAATAAATTAAAGTTTGAGATTAAAAAAAAAGACCAACGTTTTGGTATATCTTTTCCTTTTTACGCATAAGCAAATTCTCAATTTTTATTATTTACAATCATGCACGTTTTTTTAGCATTATCTTTTTTACGCTTAAGCAAATTCTCAATTTTTATTATTTACAATCATGCACGGTTTTTTAGTATTATAAGATTGAAAAATCATATTTATATTTATTTAGTATTATTAATAATTTTAATCAATTAAATGAGAAAATGACAAGTGTCCCAAGACAGGTTTCTTTTATTATATAGTATAGATATAGATTAGATATGATTAAATATTATTGATAATAAGAATTTGTATTAGATTAGATTTATTATTATTAGTATTATTATTATTATTAAATTTAATCAATTAAATGAGAGATTGACAAGTGTCCCTGAGATGGTTTCTTTTATTATATAGTATAGATATGGAAAATATGTAAGGAAGAAAATATTATATTATAAATTATAAACCTATAAATTAGCAACTTCTTTATGTATAGATGTCTTGTACTTTTAGTTTTGGGAGTGTTTCAAAAAAAATTGGAATTTTCCCTTTTTAACCCTGAAGTATCAATGTTTGACAATTTTAGTTTAAGGTTTTAATCTTTGGTAATTTAACCCCCTTGATTAATTTGATTTTTCACTTCTACTTCAAAAGTTTCCATCTTATACAATCTAACCCCTTTAATTAATTTGGACTCTCACTTCTAATTCAAAAATTTCCGTCTTTTACGATTTAACCACTTTGAATTTTTTTACTTTTAACCTGAAGCTTTTCAGCTTTTGCAACTTTGACCCCATATACTTTTCATCTATCGCAAGTTTTGTGTTTAACGTTTCGTTCTAGATTTTCCGAGTTAACATGCCACAACGTGCCTGTGGAGTTCAACATTTTTTCATTTACTTTATCCTGTTTGACAAGCACGTCACAACGCGTCTATTTTTCTATGTTTGATAGGTCTATTACAATGCGTGGGTCATAGATCGGCTCAGTTATTATTTTTTATATTTTACACACAAGCTCACGGTCATGTAAGAAACATTTGCTTTTCTTCTAATATGATATATAACTAACGCATCCCCGCGCCAATGATCTCTAGATCAAGTGGTGGAAGGCTTGCATTTCTCTTGAGAGATGCAGGTTCGACTCCCACTTGGTGCAGAGTGAGGCACTGGTGGGCAATGATAGGAGACCCATGGAAACCTGGGTTGGATCCTTGAGACAAACGCGTTTTACCGGTAATTTCACTGTCGTGCCTATGGGCGAGTAGGTTACCGGATTTTCCCTAGAATTGGTGGTGGACTCGGGTTACTCTCGGAGTACTCCGTTTGTCCAGTGGGTGCCCCGAGAGTGCTCGGGATTGAGTTTGTTGGCCGTTCAAAAAAAAACTAACGCATCCCCGCCGCATTGCGGCGGGTGGTAATTCTAGTTTTAACTAATTTTTAAAGAATTTTTTTGATATGTGGGCATCTCTACGTTTGTTAACGTTCTCATTCAAAATACTACTTTAGTTTGGTGTATAATATTCGTTGTAATTAAAAACCTATAAATAAGCAACAAGTTTCAGCTTATATAGGTTGTACTCTTGGCATTGGGTGCTTTTCAAAAAAAAAAAAGGCTTATGTGTTCTGCTTGTCTACACATCTACCATCTTCCCCAAATAAAACCCTTAATTCATAAAAATTATCCGGTGTATTCATGTGTCCGAGCGTTCTCTCCAAGTTGTCACCACCGCTGCTGATTGTTTCTGTCGTTCCTCGCCCACTGACATCCGCCACCACCAACGCCACGTACAGTGGTCATGGACACCAAAATCACCCACGCCGGGTTCATCATCACAGCTATTGTTGAATGATGGTTAAGATGGGTTATGTTGGTGATCACCCGGTCATGAAGAAATCGTCGGTACGAAAGCAGTTGAGGTGAAGATAGACGGTGATGATTGGGTTTTCAATAAAAGGATGACAGGGTTTTCGATTTGTTACTACTAACAGTCCACCGATAATCCGGTGATGAGGTATTGTCTGTAACATTCCATGTGTCAGACCAAAACCTAAAAATTATTGCAGTTTGAAGGTTTATATGAGAAATTGAATGAATGAATGATGAATGGACGATATTCTGTAAATTAACATGTGGTTTGATTTAATTCAGGGGCAAGCTACTTTATATGCTATCAAAAAACTGAAAAGAGTGAATTCAGTGACAATAAGGAGCCTTCTTTTGCTTTCTTGAATTCTCTGCTCCTTGGAGAGGTACTGTTTGAAAGCTTACTACTATAATTTATGGTTCTTGATATCGCTTTAAGCTAAGATTGTTCCTTATTGTTATGTTTAAAGTGGGAGGATCGCCTGAAGAGAGGGCGATTTCACTCGCTATGATGTTACTGCCCACGAAAGTAAGGTATATATATCAATTTAATGTCTTTGTTTTAAAAAGTTGCGCCTGAGGCATGAGGCACTCGCAACGGTATGGAAAACACAGCAGGGTCTTGAGGTAGTGTCTCATGCGTACCTGCGTACCTGGGTCAAAATTAGTCGTAAAGTAACACCTTAATTGCGTTTTTGATGTATGTTAGTGTCAATATAGGAGACTATAGTTCAATGAACAGTAATCGGGTGCTCACGAGGGCCCGTCCGTGGTTTGGATATGAATAAATATGGAGTATCCCAAATGTCCTTTTCTTACGGCACCTCTCATATACTCATGAGTCATGAATATGCTTCGTGTTCCATATAAAATAACTTAAAGAAAGTAAAGATATCTGATTCTGTGAGTCAATATACTTTTTGCCAATTGTTGACCCATTCCCTTCTTTTACATTTTCCAAATGTGTATAGAAACAGGATTATAAAAAAAAACTAGAATAACTATGTAAATGTATACAATTATAATAATTAGTCAATAATTGTGAGTATCACGACTATTAACTATTTTCAAATATGATTGTAATTATAATCGTCTATATATCATGGAACTAATATACTTTCTAGAAAAATTAATACATACCAAAGTTACAATTCCATAATAACCAAGAAATGGTGCCCTACTCCATAATAGAGGTGCTTTGATATATTTAATTTATCATACCTTTGTTATCTTCTATATTTTGAACTTCTTTTCCTCTTTTGTGTGTTTGTTATTCTGTAAATATTCAAACTCGCACAACACACAGCGAAGCTGGCTGTAGAAAAGAGTGACAGAGAGGTCAAAGAGGGCAGAAGATGGAGAGAGAATGAGAGAATTACAAGCTGGATTGCGGGGGTGCATATCTGATCCTAAACAACTTTCAAGAGACATTACGGAGGCGTAAGACAAAGGCCATGGGGAAATGGGCATCCGAGATATGCACTCCTAACAAAGGCGCCAGTGTTTGGTTGTGTACATTTGAAACAACCGAGGCTGCAACCGCAGCTTACGATCAAGCTGCACTTGAGTTCAAAGAGGCGAAGGCAAAGCTCAACTTCCCAGAGCTTCGAGCTTCGTGACATAACCACCAACATCACCACCACCGCGACACAAGTACACAACCACCCGCTGCCACCTCATCACAGCCTCCAAATCCTAGAATTTAAGTGAATGTGTTCAAATTTTGGCTGTACAATGTGTTCAAGATAAAATACATAGCCACTGTGGTTTTGTTCCAAACTTGATACCCTTGCTTTTATTTGTATGCATATTAGTGATATGTTGTTTTGCCAACATATTGCATTTGCTAATTGGTAAATCCTATAATAATTTGTTATTTATCGTCCTTGAAATTAGTGATTTCGCATTGAATTCAGGTAAGGAGAGGTGCAGATAGAGTAGATATCTACATCCCTGCTTACTCTACTATGGCTGAAAGGTTGGCTGTTTCAAGTGACAAAGGTTGATTTTGGCCCATTGCAAACTACATCAGACCAAAATAGTGGATACCAAAGGTATATGTATTCTGAATTTAATATGTTGGTGATCGTGCATTTACTTTCAACTTTGATCCTTTATAGTTTTCATTTTCCGCAATTTTTCGCTTTATGATTCGTTCTAAATTTTGTGACTTAACACATCGCAACATGTGTCTTTGGTTTTACGTTTTTACGTTTCGTTCTAAATGTTGCGAGTTAACATGACGCAACGTACGTGTGTGGGTAAATGTTTTTACATCGTCTATTTTTTCCCGTTTAACATGTTCAACATAACGTGCGAGTCCTAGATCGACTTAGTTATAATTAAAGAATCTCCGCCGCAATGCGGCGGGTCGTAATTCTAGTTATTCTAATTACTTACCTCGAACTATCAACCATTTTAGATGCAGTAGGCCTTATGGCTTATGGTATGGTATTCATTACTGAATTCTTTGATGGGTAAGACTAAATTGACCTTGATAGTTTAGCGAATGTCATTTGTATTGTTGGTGAACGGTTGTGTGAATGCCAAGACTTCATCTTATGCATGGTATATAGGGGTAAAGTTCTTGTAAAAATAATCTTAACATACTAAACATACAAATTGAAGGAAAACTCAAAAAGACAAGGTGACATTTTTGTAATTATCAATAACTATCAAAGTTACTCTACAAATATACCTAAAAAACCTAAAAAAAAAAACCTAAAAAAAACCTAACCCCCCCCCCACCCACCCACCCCCAAAAACCTAAAAAAAACCTAAAAAAATCTAACTTCAATTTGTATGTTTAGTATATTAAGATTATTTGTATTTGATCTTTTGCCTGGTACATAGGTACCAAACTGTTTACCCTTGTTATATATTTTTTGTAACAGCTGGGATTTGTTGTTTTCGTTTGCTTGGAAGATACTATAGGAGACGAGTGTAGGAGTGGCGGACCCATGAATTATTTTCTAGGGGTGCGAACGAGGGTTTCAACCAACTTTTCAAGGGATGCAATCGGGATTTTTGTCTATAAAATACATTTTTTAAGGGATGTGTCCGCCCACCCACCAACACTTGAGTCCGCCCCAGGAGTGGAGACCTGTGAAGTGAAGCTAGTGAACTAGAGGACATAAATGGATGTTGTAATTTGTTAATAACTAGATGTAAGATCCGTCGCGTTGCGGCTAGGGTCTTACATATTACGACACAATGAATCTACTTTATACGGCTAGGCCCTTACAAATTACGGCGCAATGAATCTATTTTATACTTTTCTATCGACCCGCTCGTTGCGTTTTAAAACCACAAACCTAAGGATTAACTACACACCTTTGTATCAAGTTAGATATCCAAACGATCACATTGTGTTTCCAAATGTCTTGTGGAGGGAAATACAAATACAAATACCCAAAGTACCGGTACCGAAAAACGGGAAAAGTGGGTACCGGTACCGAATATACCGGTTCGGTACCAGTACCGGTATTTACCAGTATTTTACCTGTAAATGCCGGTACTATTCCGATACTGGTACCAAAAAAGCGGGGATAATGGGTACACACACAATTAAAGAGAGTTGACCCAAAACAATAACCCACACCACCTAGTTGTTTTGTAAAAGAAAACCAATGTCCAAGAATATATGCTTAGAATACAACTTTTAATGCACCATAATGTTCAAAATTAAAAATTAACAAGTCTTAAATACCCACAAAATGAAAATAACTTCCAAAGCCAAATGTAAAAACATACCATACACATTAAAACAATATTGCATGAGGTACAAACAACAATAGCAAAAATCTATTGCAAATTGATAGTATATAAATTTAGGTATTTCAGATTTCTTTGTACAAAAATTACTATTTAATAGGTTTGGAATTCTGTTGTGCTCTGACTTGATTGGGGTGTTACTCTATACTTTTTTTTTAATGTCCAACGAAGAAACTTTATTAAAAAAAAAAAAGATTACAAGTGACTAGCTGGTAACTAGCCCAAACCAAAACTGCACCAACAGTCTGTTTAAACCTATTTGACAGCCAACAATCTGTTTAAACATATTTGACACCCAGGTTACATCCTATCATCCCATCTTGTGCAGATTGAATCCATTCCATATTTCCCAGTCTAAAGACACTTCCTTAGATCTAGATTTGACCCATACGAAACTTAGACTTTTAATATCTGAGACCGTCTTCTGAACCGATGGACTTGCCTGGTTAAAAACTGTTTCGTTTCTTACTTTCCACACACACCATAAAGAAGTCAAGCATACCGCATACAAGGCTTTCTTGAGCTTAGCGGACCCCGGAGTGTGCACGTCCATGTCCAGAATGTCTCTTATGCTGAAAACAAAGGCGTTTGGCAGCTTACACCATTGTGCAATAACCGCCCACACGGACTGCACAAATCCGCACGAAAGAAAAAGATGTTCAGTGGACTCCGGTTCATCACCACACAACGGACAAAGATGCGACTCAACATTAATGTTTCTGCGGACCAAAGCGCATCTCGTCGGCAACCTATCAAGCTCCGCTCGCCATGCTAAAAACCCAACCTTTTTCGGGACCCAACCGTTCCATATGAAAACATATTGGGGCAAAGTGTATCGTGCATTATGGAGAATCTCCTTTATGCTTTTGACCCTATACACGCCTGAAGAGTCTTTTGTCCAGGTCCATTCGTCTATGCCATCTGATAAAACTGGAATCGCAACCATACTTACAAACTGTTGCCACTTCGCCTCCTCGACATCGTTTCTCGACGATCTTTTCCACTCCCATTTCCATCGCAGCCCATTGATACCCATCTCGACTCGGTCCGCAAGAGTACAAAACTTATTCTTCTCCAACTATAAGAGAGACGGAAAACTTTCAGCCAATGATGCCTCCACGCACCATCTGTCCAGCCAGAAAAGAATCCCCGACCCATTACCCACCACACCCTTTATGGACCTTTCCACGTCCACATTTGCCTCCTTAAGTACCTGTATATTTTTTTGCAATTTGTTTCCATGTTCTTGCCACAGTTAGTTTTATTGGGATGGGATTCCACGCCCGATTGTTATGATGTATAGCCCATATAACCCGTCTCCACAGCCCGGATTGTTCATTTTTGAACCTCCACCAGCACTTCGCCAACATAGAAGAATTTGCGTCCCTTAACGAACCAAACCCCAAGCCCCCATACTCAACTAGCACTATAACCTTTTGCCATGCAACCCAGTTCATTTTAGCCTTCTCCTCCGATCCTCCCCAAAAAAAGACACGTCTCAACCGATCCAACTCCTCTACGACCTTCTCCGGTACCTGGTAAAGAGAAAAGTAGTAACTTGAGAGTGAATTCAAGACGGACTTTATTAAAGTGACCCCCCCCCCCAAACGAAAGGGTCTTTGCCTTCCAAAGAGACAACCTACCTCGAACCATATCCACAGCCGCTTTTCCAATTTTTGCACAAGTTCATATTGGCTCCCACTTGGAGCCCCAAAAACTTGAATGGAAAAGTACCTACTTTACAGTTTAATAAATTCGCCATTTCGGTTATCTCGTGTTCGTCCACCCCAATTCCGTATAAACAACATTTAGCCATGTTCACCCGTACTCCAGAAACCAAATGAAACCCCCTTAATACCCGTCTCAAATTTTCCACATTTACCCTTGACCATTCACCCAAGAAAACTACATCGTCTGCGTAGATAAGTTGAGATAAGACTGGCCCTGACCCCGTGCATCTAATCCCATTGAATAACCCAACCGCACAAGCTCGCTTCATGAAACCCGTTAATGCCTCCATAGCCTAAACAAAAAGAAAAGGAGACAACGGGTCTCCTTGTCTAAGGCCACGATAACAAGAAAATTCTTGAGTCGGGGATCCATTGACAAGGATCGACGCCCGTGCCGAAGTAATAAGCGCCATGACCCACTTTCTCCATAAGCTCGGAAAATTCATTTGTGTCATAACCGAGTCCAAAAAACCCCAATTAATTGAATCATAAGCCTTGTCAATATCGACTTTGAAAAACATACCTTGCCTTTTCGCCTTCCTCATCCAACCCACAATTTCGTTCAACATCAGGGGACCGTCCGTAATGCTCCTTCCCGCCAAAAAGGCGGACTGTTTTGCCGAAACAAGCTTACCGACTACCACTTTTAATCTATTTACTAGTACTTTTGACAACACCTTGTTGATGCAACCCACAAGACTGATAGGACGAAAGTCCGCGAAAGGCGACGGGTCATTTACCTTAGGTATAAGGCCGAGCAACCTGGACTAAGTTCCGCCTTGCTGTAGAATTCTTCAAAGAATGCAAAGAAATCCCCTTCTAAACTCGCTCAAAACCTCCTTAAGAATTTAAAGTTAAATCCATCGGGTCCCGGTGCACGATCACCCTCACAATCCCACACCGCATCCTTTATCTCCCTATGAGTAAACGGTCGTATCAAACTCTCCGCTTCCGTTTGGGATAAGGCAGCCAAATTCGGGCACGACATAGGAGGTCTCGTGTCTATCGGCTCACGGATTTTTTTTGAAAAGAAGTCAAAGGCGATGTCTTTATTAACCGGTGGGGACGTCTCCCAGTTCCCATCCAGCAGAATACCATTTAACCTGTTAATCGAGGTGTTTGCACTCATGATTCCATGAAAAAATGACGAGTTTTCGTCCCCTTCTAAAGCCCACCGGACACGAGCTTTCTGCTTTAAATCCATACTTTTTTATTCTATCATGTTCCTTTAGAAAATTTTTACACGGAATTCTACGTTCCAACTCAGCCGTGGTAAGAGATCGAGAATCTGCTAGTACCTCCAAATTTCCAATTTCTTTTTTAACCTCCTCATACACCCCTTCTACCCTTTTCTTTTCATTCACCACCCACTCCTTAATCCGATTTTTAAGGAATTTAAGTTTTGTAGCCAAGCCGACATCGGCCGAACCATTAAACTTAAACCCCCTGCATTTACCAATCACAAACTCCTCGAACCCCGGCATCAGCATCCAAGAGTTAAAAAAACGGAATGGAATGTGGCCGAAATCTGAGGGGGTCGTAGACAACACAACGGGACTATGATCTGAGACATACCTGGATAAAGCGGTGACAGACGTCGCCGGCCATTTATCCCTGTTTATTGACACACCAAAAACCTGTCAAGTTTGCTCACCTTCTCCCCCGAGTCAGACATATAAGTAAACTTATGTCCTCCCATTTGGAATTTGTATAAATCTGCCACTTGGATGAACGAGTTAAATACCAAGTATTCAAGGGAACAAATTCAGAATTCATCTTCTCCTCCGGTACCCTTACATCGTTGAAGTCCCCCCATCATGATCCACATTCCGGAAAAACAATCCCTAACCCGTAACAATTCCGCCCATAGATCCCTCCTACTAACTGGATCGTTTGGAGCGTAGACGTTGACAATGTTTATACGGTCACCCGTTGCTACCATGATACCCGAAATTAACATAAAGGGCTTGTGTTTAATTACATCATCATGGTAAAAAACATATGGATTCCACATAGACACGATGCCACCCGACCTGCCCTCTGCGAAAACGTGTTCCGATATAAAAGTTGTCCGACCCCAAAAAACATTTAGATTAAACCGAGTCTCTTCATTTAATCTGGACTCTTGAATAGCCAAAAAATGTGCACCATGAGCCGATTTCAGACCCTTGATCCAAGAAGACTTCCTAGAGTCCCTCACCCCCCTTAAAGTTACGGAGAAAAAATTCATTGGATCACATTGTTGACACCCTCCTCCTCAACCAGTTCCTGCACCTGAGTTTCGAAGCCTTCCAAACCCATTCCTACCAGAACCCCTGCCCTCACAGTCATGTCAACCTCCATTTCCAGGTCACCCGTTCTAATCCTTGGCGATGACATGTTCGACGGACAAGTCTGATGTAATTCACCTTCTCCATTATTAACCTCTAGAGCCTCCTGAGTTGTTCTAAATCTTGGAGGTGGTGGTGGAGTATTTAGGTCAATGGACCCAACAACTGTTGAGTCACTAGAGTTACACATTCTAATAGGGGGCCCCTGCACCGACCCAATGGAAGGTGGGCTGCGGACATCCCTAGTTCTTTTACCCAACCCAACCGAATAAATAGGCCCATTTAGTGTTCCTCTGTTTTGTCCAGTCAATGGAGTTGACGTGTCCTGGTGAGAGCCTCTGACACAAGTTTGGACAGTGGACCCACCATTATTTCATAGGAGCCCCCTAGGCGACTCTCCCTCTTCCCTTCGTTCCCCATGCAACATCGTCTCGGTATCCCCCCTAACCACCGGTTCGTTTTCCACCGGTTGTTCACCGGCGTCTACTTCTGACGGCTCCTCCCTGAATTCCCCAACCTCCATCTCATCGTCCGCCTGATGTCGTTCATTCTCGTTCCCTGGTTTCAAAAAAACCGACGTTTCTTCGCCATAGAACGTCGGAGCCCAATTCTTCGTCTCCTTTGTAACCCAAATGCCATAATCCTTCCCATTCCAATTAATAACAACTGATTCGTCGATCCTCTGTTTTTGTTTGGTGAGAATGTGGCAGTGACCAACTGAGGTATCTACACCTTCCTAGTTAAATTCCGACGGCCAAACGATATGCCCAAACAATCTTCCTATCTTGTCGAAGAAAGTATTTTCTCTTAGTTGGAATGGAACCCCCATGTGTCACACCCCGAATTCCACGTGTCACCGGTGGGCCCGGTGTGGGGTACAGTGACGTAGTTGGCATCGTCATAGACAAACAACACAATATAATAATGCACAGCGGAAGCAGAATAGAAACATTTCAACTTTAATTAAAATGCAATAATAAATATCACAGTCGTTGAAATGGATCCACAGGCGGATCAATAAAACAGAAATAAATAGTTCAACAGATAAATGTCGTCCGAGTTTGCGAGACTATGGTGGACGCTCTCTAGGAAACAGCCAGCCTATTTCCGTATAGTACCTGCACTTAATCTTTTGGGAAAAATACGTCAGTTTACACTGGTAAATACAAATCAACCGACTCATTTTGAAAATGATTTAAAATTGATTTAAATGCACAAGGCATAAATATTTTATTAACTTGGGATAATTATAAAATATAAACTTGTGAACGATTTACATGCACTTATATCTCTGGTGGCCCGGGATCTACTGTCCGGGCTAGAGATTTAATTGACACACCACATCAAGAGTTATACACGACGGGTGTACGCCTACACCCCGTGCTCTGGTCGTGGCCATCTCGTAAGAAAATGCCAAGGATATCCGGGACATGGTCAATAACCCCCCAAAGCCTTTAAGTAAGACAAGACTGTTTAAACGAAATCACACAAGCTATTCAAGACTGTACACCCATAGGGCGCAGGACTTGTGCGCCCGATCAAGCGGTATTTTAAATACCGTACCCCAAGCCCGTATAGGGAAAATAAGTCAAAATGTATTTACCTGAGCAAGTATAAGTCACAAACGATAAGTGTTGGTAGCTTTTACCGGGCTTCCTAATCTGGAACAAAGGTTTATAATTAACCTATTAGATTCCTAACGGCCTTTTATTTAAGCTTAAGCTTTGACCGGTTAGTTTTAGGAATGATACGGTTTACGCACGATTAAGCGAAAGACCGGATAGAATGTGATTTAGACCCGACAAGTTTGAATACTTGTATAATATGGGTATACTAAATACATTCTGGATTTTGAGGTAAAAATGATAATGTTTGACCCGTCTCGGTCAATTTACGCAAACTAGTTACGTAAACCGAACCGAACGCGATAAGGGCGATACGGGTAGCCAAAAGATTCAAATGCAAGTTTCCTGAAGTAATATGCTTAGAATATGATATTATATCAGTAAGTTATGTTCTATATTGCCCGGGATAATTTTAAACTCAATTTATGCCTTAGAAGGGCATTTTGGTCATTTAAAAGATAATAAAAGGGTAAAATTAGAAATCTGAGTTTCGGGTCTGGTTCATACAGTAAATATACTTAATATAACATATTATATCAGTAGGGTATGACCCATATATCAAATTTACCATTTAAAACCAAACTATGCACCGTAGGGGTAATTTAGTAATTTCACAAGGGCTAAAAATGCCAAAACTGGAAGTCTGAGTTCATATACTTATACTTACTGTTTTTATATGAAAATATGCTAAACACATCAGTAGGTATAGGTCTTATATGTTTAAAACAAGTATAACGCTTTACTATGCGTTAAAACGCTAAAAATACGATTTAAGGGCGTTTCCGGGTTTTCACAATAAATCTGAGATTTTTATATTTCCAGAAGTCTTATAATATTTTATTCATCATACAAAATCAGTAGAAAAAGGTTTCGGGTCAAACGGATGTGTAAAACTCCTTTTATGGCTAAAACGGTCAAAACCGACATAAGCCGAAATGACTACGTGATCTAGGATCCGTTCAGCCAAAAATTACTTAAAAATCATCAAAATTCCCAGAATATTATATATAATCAGTTGGTAAAAAGTTTTGTACCAAAACGTGGCCAGAAACGGGTTCTACGCAAAAAGGGCCGTTTATGTAAATTTATAACATAGTTTACGCTAATGGCCATAACTCACAATCTGGACCACCAACTGATCCGAAACTTTCGGTGCAAGTTTATATAATAAAAATAAAGATTTCTATCCTTTCACTTTTCCAAAAATCCCGTTTTAAATCAAAAAGGGCAAAATAGTCAACTTTATGCATAAACCGGAAACATGCATTCGAATAGGCTAAGCATAGACTCAATCCAAGAAATTTCCAGAAAGTTTAACTAAAATAAAAATAGTCAAAAATACTTTCCAATACAGATCTTGTACATGCATGTACGAATCCGAATCGATAGTCTACGAAATAATCGTTTTACAAGACTTTCGGTTCCGATTCGTGGCTATACTATAGATTGTCGAGTTGATGATGATTAAAACACATTCTTATATGCATTACAAGTTATTTTTAATGATCAATCAGGTTGCATGTCATCTATATCATTAATCATATCATTTTTCACAAAAATTGCTTCTGTTGACTTTTTAGAAATAGGTTTGACTCGACATTAAGCATGCATGTAGTGGGAATCAGTTAGTAACCTTTAGAGGGTTTGTTTCCCACATAAATACCAATCTATAACAAGTTTCAATTCGAGAAATTACTGAAAGAAATCCGTTTAATCAGAAAGTCAAAGGTTATGAACACCCAGTTTGACTTTTACTAATAATCAAAGCAAAAACGGATTAAAGAACGAATTGAATGCTTACAATGGTCCTAAAGATGTTTAGTGGACACTAGAAGTCGGCCTTGATGCTCAGATTATCTCCAGAGAAGCTTTGAGAGCTCTTGCAAGTCTTGGTGTTCTTGTTCACTATTGTAAATGTCAAGAAATGAGCTAAATTCGGATTTAAAGCTGAGATTCTGAGGTTTACTGTTGATGGTAGGCATGCATGGCTCTTAATTGGTGCAATTGGAGGCAAGACCAGCTGTTAGCAACTCAAAATCGGACCCAAATCTGACCCAAACACGATTTCTGTCGCTGGGCAACCCACGCGGCCCGCTTGGGCTTTCCCAGGCGGGTCGCCTGACCCCTGTTTCAGCCAAACAACTTTCGTGTATTGACAGAATTGGTCCCTGAGCTTGAACGTGCCGTTTCGGCTACTTTTCTCGACCCGTAAACCCCCAAACTTGGTTTTTAAGAACCTTGGGACTTTTACCAACATGGTAATGCCCTCGGATAACTTTGCGCTCAACCGAAAAACCCTGAATTCGACGTTGACGCTTTTAGTCCCTTAAGTACGGTTTTGGCCATAACTTTCTCATACGTTGACGAAACTTCATGAAATTTTTACCACATATTCTAGTGAGTATATTTTAGCTATACAAAGCTTCGGGTCTGCCAAAAGTCCACTCAGAGGTATAAATTAAACATGTTGACACTTTTGGCCCCTATAGTTTGAAATACTTCACTTTTGTGCAATTTCCGCGTCGTATGATCCATGAACCATCCGTTAAAGGTTATAAACATTATGTGGGGTTATCATAGAGTCTATTTATCCATTGTTGACACTTTGGACCCTTACGTTCCATAGTTTTCACTGTTTGTCACTTTTAGTCCCTCTAAAGTATGTTTTCACATAACGGAACCTTATGACACGTGTCAAGACATTATTGGACGAAATTTTTCGAGGTGTTACATCCTCACCCCCTTAAAAGAAATCTCGACCCCGAGATTTAATCAAACAAATGGGGATATTTTTCTTTCATCGTGGATTCCACTTCCCACGTGTATTCGGGACCTCTACGGGCATCCCATTTGACCTTGACAATAGGCACATGCTTCCTTCGAAGCTTCTTTACCTGTCGATCCTCAATCGACAAAGGTTTTTCAACAAACTTTAGACTTTCGTCTATGTGTATATCTGTATGCGGTATAACCAGTGAATCGTCAGCGAAACACTTCTTCAAATTACAGATGTGAAACACATTATGAATGGCACTAAGCTCTTCAGGCAAGTTTAACTTGTAAGCGACTGCCCCGACACGTTCGATTATCTCGAAAGGTCCTATATATCTCGGGCTTAGCTTGCCTTTCTTTCCAAATCGCATTACACCTTTCCAAGGTGATACCTTAAGCAACACTTTTTCACCCACATCGAAGTGAAAATCTTTGCGCTTAGGATCCGCATAACTTTTCTGCCTATCCCTGGCAGCTTTCAAACGATCACGGATCTGAACGATCTTGTCTGTCGTCTCAAAGACGATATCTGGTCCAGACAACTGGACATCTCCAACTTCTGCCCAACAAATGGGCGATCTACACTTCCTACCGTATAGGGCCTCAAACGGCGCAGCCTTTATGCTGGAATGGTAGCTATTGTTGTAGGAGAATTCAATCAGTGGTAGGTGCTTATCCCAACTACCACCTAAGTCGATCGCACATGCTCGAAGCATGTCTTCCAGAGTTTGAATAGTACGCTCACTCTGACCATCAGTCTGAGGATGGTAAGCCGTACTAAAATTCAAACGAGTGCCCAACGACTGTTGGAAACTTTTCCAAAAATGTGACGTATATCTAGTATCTCTATCGGAGATAATAGATATAGGTATACCATGTAGCGCTACTATCTTATCGACGTATAATTGAGCCAACATATCTGAGCTATACGTCTCTTTGATGGGTAGAAAATGAGCTGACTTAGTCAGTCTGTCTACTATGACCCATATGGTATCATTTCCCTTTTTCGTTTTCGGCAACTTGGTGATAAAATCCATTGTCACCATTTCCCACTTCCATTTGGGAATTTCAGGTTGTTGAAGCAAACCTGACGGCTTCTGATGCTCAGCCTTGACTTGCGCACAAGTCAAACATTTGGCCACATACTCGGCCACGGACTTTTTCAAACCAATCCACCAGTAGTTTGATTTCAAATCCTGGTACATCTTATCAGCTCCAGGATGGACGGAATATTTAGAGCTGTGGGCCTCCTGGAGGATAACATCCCGAAGTCCTCCATATACTGGAACCCATATTCGTCCGTTTAGGCGTAGCATTCCATCTTTGTCGTGGGATAACTGCTCTTCAGTTACTCCCAACTTTTCTGCAGGATAGTTAGCTTCCAGCACAGCTTCCTTCTGTGCAGCTAACACCCTTTCATTCAAACTATTCCTTATTTCGATGCGCTTGGCATTGATTCTGATCGGTTTAACCCTTTCCTTTCTACTTAAGGCGTCGGCAACCACATTTGCCTTGCCTGGATGGTATCGTATCTCGCAATCATAATCATTTAGAGTTTCCATCCATCGCCTTTGACGCATGTTCAATTCCTTCTGATTGAACAGATGCTGAAGACTCTTGTGATCCGAATAAATGATACACTTGGTTCCATACAAGTAATGTCTCCATAGCTTCAATGCAAATACAACCGCACCCAATTCCAAATCGTGGGTGGTGTAGTTCTTCTCGTGCACCTTTAGCTGTCGAGAAGCGTAGGCAATGACTTTGCCTTTCTGCATGAGTACACAACCCATGCCAGTATGTGATGCATCACAATACACCACAAATTCATCTATACCATCGGGCAATGTCAATACTGGCGCATTGCTCAGCCTCTGCTTCAGAATATCAAAGGATTCCTGCTGCTTAGGGCCCCAATCAAACTTAATCTTCTTGCGGGTCAATGAGGTTAGGGGCGCAGCAATCCTTGAGAAGTTCTCGATGAATCTCCTATAATATCCTGCCAATCCGAGGAAACTGCGAATCTCGGTAGGCGTCTTCGGCTCCTGCCAATTCATGATTGCTTCGACTTTAGCGGGATCTACTTGGATACCACGCTTGCTAACAACATGTCCAAGGAACTGGACTTCACGAAGCCAAAATTCACACTTCGAGAATTTGGCATAAAGCTTCTCTTGATTCAGAAGTTTGAGAATACAACGAAGGTGTTTCTCATGATCAGCTTGGCTCTTCGAGTAGATAAGAATGTCATCAATAAAGACGATAACGAACTTATCTAAGTAGGGTTTGCAGACGCGATTCATGAGATCCATGAACGCGGCTGGTGCGTTAGTGAGCCCAAACGGCATCACTAGGAACTCGTAATGTCCATAACGAGTCCTAAACGCGGTCTTGTGTACGTCTTCATCCTTGACCTTCAACTGATGATATCCTGACCTTAGGTCAATCTTGGAGAAATAGCTTGCTCCTTGCAACTGATCGAACAGATCGTCGATCCTGGGTAACGGATACCGATTCTTGATAGTGACCTTGTTAAGCTCACGATAATCGATGCACAGACGCATCGAACCATCCTTCTTTTTAACGAACAAGATTGGCGCTCCCCAAGGAGATGAGCTAGGTCTAATAAAACCTTTAGCTAATAGATCATCCAACTGCGTCCTCAACTCCTTCATCTCCGTTGGTGCCAATCTGTATGGTGCTCTTGCTACAGGTGCAGTGCCTGGAATGATATCTATCCGAAATTCTACTTGTCTATCCGGTGGCAATCCGGGTAATTCTTCAGGAAACACTTCAGGATATTCCGAGATAACAGGAATATCTTCGATCCTCGGCTTCGGCTCATCTATGGTAACTTGTGCCATATAAATGACACATCCCTTCTGCATGCATCTGGATGCTTTGAGCATGGACACTTGCTCGGGCAATCCATGCTGGGTATCTCCTTGAATAGTAAGGGACTCACCAGACGGAGTCTTCACTATCACCTGCTTTCTATTGCACAGAATCTGGGCTTGGTTACTTGACAACCAATCCATGCCTATTACTATGTCGAATCCAGCTAACTTAAAGGGAAGCAAGGATAGCGGGAAAGAATGATTCCTAATGGATATAACACATCCATCTAGAACAGTCGAGGCGGTTTCTAAGGTTCCATCGGCTAATTCCACCTCATATTTCACACTTAAGGTTTTAACAGGAAGGTTCAACAGTTTACAAAACTTATTATCTACAAACGACTTATCAGCCCCCGAATCAAACAAAACTCTAGCAAAAATATCGTTTACAAGAAACGTACCGGTAATGACGTTATCATCAAGGACTGCTTCCTTTGCGTCCATCATGAAGACTCTCGCATTAGTCTTCTTTCCTTCCTCGGCCTTCTTTGCAAACTTTGGGCAGTTGGGCCGAATGTGACCCTTTTCGTTGCAACCAAAACACGTTGCATCCTTCATTTTCTTGCAATCCACAGCCTTATGATCTGTGGACTTGCAGATTCCACATCGTTTCTCCGAAGACTGGGATTTTGTTTCAAACCGACACCTCCCAAAGTGGTGTCTCCTACAAATCTTGCATCTGGGTTTCTCACCCGACTGATGATCACTTTTCCTAGACCCCGACCCTTTCCTGTGGTCGTTGTTCCCTCTATGTCGCTTTTCCGATCTTCGTGAGGCGTCATCCTCACGTTTCCGTTTGTTCTCCTCAGAGCTCTTCATGGCTCTCAATCTAACCACGTCTTGAGTGAGGGAGAGGGATAGATCCGCTACGGATCGAAATGTTGTAGGTCTTGAAGCTTTAACACTCGCCTTTATTTCCGGTGCCAGACCCCCGATAAATCGAGCAATCCTACGCGGCTCCGGGGTCACCAAGTAAGGCACTAAACGAGACAGCGTGTTGAACGTAGTAAGATACGCTTGACAATCGAGGTTCTTCATAACTAAGGATACAAAATCCGATTCAATTCGCTCGACCTCGTGCTGCGGACAGAAGTTCTCTTTGATCAGGGCCACAAACTGTTCCCATGACAAACCGTACAGTGTGGCCTTACCGGCAGCTTGTAGGAGTGACTTCCACCATGCTAACGCATCTCCTTTGAATGACTGGGACACGTACTTCACGACGTCCCTATCAGCACACCCGCTGATATCAACTACAGTGTCCATCTCGTCAATCCACGTCATGCAGTCGACGGCTCCTTTTTCCCCAGTGAAATCTCTGGGCTTGCAAGATACAAAGTATTTGTACGTACAGGACCTGCTGTACGTGTCACGTTTCAGTTCAATCTCCTGCTTTGGGACGCTGCTGTGGTTGGAGGAATGATTATCATCCTCGGCTTTCTTCGGCTCACTCTTTTTAGACGGCGGCTTACTATGAGCCCCAGAATGAGTCTTAGCCTTGACATGCGTCACTGAGCGGGTTCTACTCTGAGTACCACTAGATTCTTTGAACTGCCTATCCATAGCCTTGGCGACAGCATTATCAATCAGTGCTTGCAATTCTGCACCGGTAACGTGAATCTTCGCATTATCTGAGCGTTCCCCAGAATGACTGTTGGTTTCTTCCGATTTGGCCATCGTAGCTTTAAGCTACAATAAAGGACAAGGTCTTATTTAGAACCTAACAGTATTATCGTCCTAGACGATTTATTAACCATGGTATCAAAAACCTTAGCAGTTAATTTAATAAATTCATTCAGGCTCTTATTAGCAATCAAGGAATGAAAATATATATATTGGCACCATAGGCCTAGTCACAAGGACAACCACTAAATTATAAATTTAGATTTTTATAGGATTATAAATTGTATAATTAAACAAATAATCCTTTACTAGACAGAGAGTCATAAACCACAACTGTCTTTATATAACATAATCATAACCCGTAGGTATCAAGTCATTAATAGACTTGTGTACAGATATAATCTGTAGATATTTCTTTACTAGGCAGGGGGTCATAAACCACAACTGCCACTATATGACATAGTCATAACCCGTAGGTATCAAGTCATTAATAGACTTGTATACAGATAAAATCTGTAGATAATTTATTAAAAGGTGGGTCGTGTGATTCTATAGATCACGCTTAGCCCAGAATGTTAACATGTTCTCAGATGTTAACAGGGAGTTGAATCTTTTCAACCAGGTTTTACCATCAGGGCCAGGCCTGTTAATAAGGCATTCAGGCTAGGTTATACCTTACTAAGATTCTTATAAAATGGCAAATCAAATAAAATTGATATTTTCCATTATTTTAATATTATTCATGCATACAAATAAAATGATAAATTCAAATTAACCATTTAAATTTCCAATAAAATACCAGTACATAATTGCCCTAAACGGGACTTTGAAATAACATAACTAGCATGAATAACATGCCCGCGCAGGGGCTAAACAAGTACAACAATAACAAAATAAAATAAAACAAAACCCACGCAGGGGTTAACAGGATAACATACCCACACAGGGGTAGAGAAAGATAGATATACCCACGCAGGGTAGAGTACTGGAATAAATGTCCACGCAGGGACATGAGTACATAAAATGATAATTGAAGGATTCCAACCGATCCTTCTTGCCCCTTACCCTTGAGCAATCGAATACCTTCTTAAACATGCCACTGGTGCGTCGGCGATCCTCTCGCAATATTGTGCTGGAACTCGCGTCGGCATGCTATCAATCCCCTGCAGGATCTCCTGAACCTGCGGCGGCGACATCATAGGCGCCGGTGGTGGTGGCTGGTAGTGCTGCGGCTGCGGCGGCTGGTAAGGCTGCGGCTGCGGTGGCTGCTGGTAACCGGAGGGTAACCAAAAGTAGATGGGCCAGCAGCCCAAGGGTCTCCAAGTGGACCACTATGTGGGAGTGAGCTGTAGTTGGCAGCTTGCCAATAAGGGTCTCCCTGTAGTCCGTAACCCTGAGGGAATACCTGCTCGAACGGGTTTGAACTGAGCGGCACTAGCATAAGCCGGAAATCGGCTCTCCAAAATTTCTGCGGCGGCAGAGGCGGGATCGAACAGAAGTAACCTCCGATACGGGATGCTGAGACTCCCCTGTCTCAGACTCCCGGGTAGGGACGTGTAGCGGCTGCTACTAACAACGTGGAGGGGTGCCTATGCGAATCCTCCGCGCGTAGACATGCGCGCATTCCTCTGGCCTCTGAGCGGAGGAGGTAAACTGGTGCGCGGTGGTGACGGAGTGATCACGTCACGCCACAGGGCCTCAGATAG